>NC_081414.1:305309163-305569163 GCF_030272615.1 Cryptomeria japonica
GTAATTCATCAAATTGAAAATGTGAGATCATAGATGACCTTTTTCTTTCTGTCAGACCCAAATATTGAATCAAACACATCAAGTTTCCAGGCCATCTTGAGGGAAAGGATCTTATCTATTAGGATCTATTAGAGTCAAAATGGAACTTCCTTAAAATAATAAAACTTGATCATGATGAAATGAGCTCCAAAGAACCAATCACATGGAATCTTATAATTTGTGAGCCACTCTTTCTACCTATTAGTTATCCTAATTGTAATATCTTCTGGGATTAATTCTATCAAGGTAGGATCTAAAAAGAATTTTGAAAATTCATAATAATCTTGTGTTGCTAAAAGTATGTGGGTCCATATAGATACAAGGACAACTATATGTAGGTATGAGGAAATCTCTATTATAGCCAAATTGATAGACTGCTAGAGGAAAATTGCATTCTGAAAAAGAATTAAATGTAACAAAAAATATTGGTACCTAAAAGTTCCTCCATTCTTAAATTTTTTCAACTGACAATGGATGCTATCTATAATGAGTTTTACAAAATCCACAATGTAAGACTTTTCTCTCTTGGTAGTCTTCAAATGGAAAGCCACATCTAACTAGAACTCATTTACATTTGTGTCATTATCAAGCCCAAAAAATCAAAGCCAACATAGAAAGTGCATCCTGCACAACTCCAAAACTTGATAAAGAAATAGGCAACGGAGGCAACTCAATATTCATCGGATCTAGTTGATGTGTTGAATTTTGAATCTTTAGATTATTAATCCTCATATCTAAAACTACTTACAATTTCTTAATAGAACAAAAATCTACATTTTTATAAGGAATCTGAAGCATCTCCGTCATTGATGTAGCTGCTGTCACAAAAGTTTGCACCCTTGTCTGAGTTATTAAATCAGACAACCTTGTGAAACATGGAAACAACCTCAAAGTGTGGGACCTTTTCTAGGTGATGTTAATTATTTAAAGAAGGATGATTTCCTCTCTAATCAGGGTGCAGTGTTGAACCAACCCAACACTTCAAATTTAATCTTTACTCCTATTCTAACAGCTTGTGAAGAAAAGGGAGAAGGAATGCATAAAATAAAGATAGGTGATGCACCAAGATTAGAATTTGTCTTCCCATACCTATGACTACACAAGACACCAATGAAAATCACCTAAAAATATGGAAGTTTCTATTCTAATTAGCTCCTAAAGATACATGCGTAGAACACAAGATGCCACTGAGAGGGGGGGGGGGGTGAATCAGTGGTTTCCAATCTTAACCCTTTTAATCCTAAATGTGAGTACCGGTTAACATATCAAAGACCAAGAGGAAATAATGGTGAGATAGGGGAAGACCAAAATTCAAGAACACACAAGAGGCACATCACATAACACCATATATACAAGGAAAACGCAATATGGGAAAAACCTCGATGAGAAATGTTGCTGGAGTCTATTGCTCCAATCCAGCCTCACAATAAACACTATATTAGAAAGTTTAGGGAACCAGCCCAAGGAGCACCAACCCCTAGTAATCTAGGGCACCAACCCAATGAGCACCAACCCCTACACCGAGCTCCAACTCAGTGATCACAATGATTAAAAATAATACAATAGTTATTACCCGGTTACAAATGAATTCTATAACCTATCATTATCAAATCACTCTACCGGTTTAGCTCTTCTCAATTGATCTTGCTCTGCTCTATTCTCTTCCAGTTCTCTACTCACATTTATCCTGCTCTCCTTCACTCTTTTCTGCAACCTTACCGGTTGAGTCCTCTTTCTATTGCTTTGCCTCTTCTCTGCTGATTCACTTTTCTTTGATCTCTACCAGTTCTCTTCTTACCAGTCAATCCCTACTCTATTTTTGCCTTGCCAGATCTTCACTGACACTCCCTCTTCATCACTTCTCTCACTTCTTCCTTCTTACTGGTTGGAAACAACTAGCTGGATGATCTGTTAGTTTCTATGACAACTCACTGGTCATTTTAACCTCACCGGTTAAACCCCTCTTAAGCCCTCTTGCCAATTGCACCTCCACACACTCTCAGTCATTTATGATCTTCCACATATTACACTTGGAATGAACCACTGATACACTCTTCTTCTCCTCTATGCAGCCTGCAACATCAAATCATTTGGCAACATCAATCACTTGGGTCTTTGGTCGACATATTTATCTTTGAGCTTTCTCTTAAAGGTGGACATTCAAACTTGGCACGCTAGGGTTTCTTCATAGACCACAAGGCATACCAAATTCAATTAGAACTGGTCTAATATGGTTTCAGGGATGGACATCATGCAACAGATAAGATAAAATGGCTATCTTTTCTTCTAATACACGTATACTAAATATGACAACCTGCAACCTATTTGTCGGCCATGATTTTTGGTCAATCACCATAAATGACCTCGTGGTTGTCTTCACCAAATTAGATCTATATCTACACAACTTACATCGATCATCACAACACATACCTCCATCTTTTAGTGTGCCTCGAGCCGCAAACTCCTGCACTCTACCTGTGATTTACGCAGTCAACATTAATGTGGACCAACTCACCAACTACCTCACTGACACACCATTTATCCTCCACTGTACGTATGCCACCTATGTCCTACGTGTCATCATCATTGGTATCCACTTCTTCTCAAGCCACTGTGTCGGTTTAATCTTAGTCACTGACCAAGATACTACTGGCGTTCATCTACCGGTTCAACTTCCCTGTCGTTTATACATTAACCGATCAACCTTCATGCCATCTCTTCTCTACTTTTCCAGCTAGATCACATTTTCTTGGTCACCAAAGTCAGACACATATCCATCTAATAGGAGCTTTCCACCTTTCCACCTTTGCCTCTTTGGTCTCTTGTCGGTCGACATCCTTACCGGTTAACTGCACTTTTGCCTGCATACCAATAACATCCTTGATGACTCCATGCCATAAATCTCCATTTGCATCCTGGTAACTTCATGTCTACAACTGCTAGGCCATTCCTTGTCCTTCATTAGCCTGAACATCATCTCAATCTGTTTGCCAAGAAGGAAAACTCATCATGTCTTATTCTTCCTCTTCCTGTCCTGATAGCACATCATACTTTCCCTTGCTGATCCAGTGAACATCTTTGATTTCACATGCTTGAGGCATTGTTATGTTTCACTTTTTTCATCTGGTGTGTGCCTTCAACCACCTGCCTTATATCTCTTGACTATCTTATCTCAGAGGGTTATGGTACATTCCATGCATATTGTGAGATAAGGTAAGTATTACCACTTACTGGCAGAAGTGGATCTTTGTTACTTGCTGACAATCTTCTAATGAGAATCGGTTGACATTACATTGCTCAGTCTTCTTCAAAAATTGCACAAACATGACTTCCTTGTTCGAGTATACACATATTCAACCAAACATGTCTTCCTTGCTATCTTGAGGAAGCACACTTTCTGTCAGTCTTCTCTTCATCTAGTGGGAGTCCTATTGATTGTCATCAAATTGCATACCGGTTGCCTGCACTTTCTCCATTTCCTTAACCTTGCTTCCTTACCGATCGCATGCTTACCAATTGGCAACAACACACTACCAAATCATCACTCACCGGTTGGCATTTCCATAATGCCCACTATCTCCAATTATTATTCACTGGTCAATCATCAACTTATGTATCCAACACTAACTTGTATACCGATGAATCCAATGACCGGTTGACATCCCATAGTTACAGGTGACATCAATGACAAAACAATGCCAAAAACATGAAAAGGTTAGAACTGAATAATATGGTGGAAGGTGTTAGTAGCAATCAAGAAGAAATACTGAGAGGGGGTCACTAGATCTCAACAAATTAAACTTCAAAACATAAATTGATAAATTGTAGCAATAATAGATAAGCAAATTAACAACACAACAAACAACACCAAGATTTTGATGTGGAAAACTTGGTTAAGGGAAAAAACACGGTGGGAACCTACCCACAGTAAGATGATACTCTACAGTAGTATGTGTAATTATTACAATCAGGAATGCACATGCATTCAAGAAAATTGCCTAGAGCTCACTACTCAAAAGATATGTGCCCAGAAGGCTACAAGCCTCAGGGAAGTGTCATTGACTTACAATATGATTCAGACTAGAATCTGAAAGGATCAAACTACAATGATAGCATCTACAAATGCCTGATGACAGTTCTAGTTAAGCACAATTGTCTGCTCGGCAACACAAAACACACCTCAACACTTCCCTGAATTATATATACTTGTTCTCATACTCATCTCTCTTTGATAATAAAGACACAATACCGACACCTAAATTACATAAACATCTCACCTATATATACAAATCATCAACCTTGATAACAAGGCCAGCTATACCCTCAACCCTCAACCCTCAACTCACAATTACAAAAATTACATTGCATGATACAAAGATCAACCACAAGACCAATATTATTATTTACATTACATAGAATGGACCTACTTCAAATTCCCAAATGATTACATCCATTGTAAATCCCGCCAAGGTCAACCGCAACATGCTACACCACCAGAAATACTGCATAACATGCAAATCATCACCGGTTCATAAAAATCACCAAAAACTCAAACAAGGATCAATGCAGATCACCAAAAAAAATAGGACATGATTAGGAAACACCAACACGTACGTTAGAATCATTCAGAATAGTTGCACCAACACCTCTTTTCAAATCTTCATCAGTCAACATCTCAAAGCTCAAGAACACAACCAATCAGCAACTGCCACAAGGAAAGATAACTTGCAAAGACCAAATCATAAACCATTTAAAATGAAGATACACAGGATCATCCCAAACAATAATCCAAAGTCTCAACACAAGATTTGATCACACTAGAATATACTGGAGGAAATATCAGATTCTGCAAAGCAGTGATCAACAAAACCAGATCAAAAACTCTTCCCAAACTCACCAGAATAAATCATAGGAATATGTTGACATCAAGGACAACAAAATATGCAACAATGAACAACCAAATCCAACAATCTCCCCAATAATCCAACAATCTCCCCCTTTGGCATTGATGGCAACATATGAATGTGAAAAACAATCAATGCAAAGAAAGAAGATATCACCAACAAACTCCCCCTAAGATCAAGATAGATAAAGTAGTTTTTCACATGATTTATCTCCCACTTTGACAAAAATGCCAAAGATCTCCAAAATAGAAAATCAAACTCTCTCCCAAAACATAATCATGAATCTCTCCCCTTGGGATACACAACCAAAGCAACAAACTACTCCAGTAGAGGAGCAACACCAACTCATTAATCCAGATAAAAGAATAAGGCTCTGAATTCCACTAGATCGATGCAACTCAATGCATCTAATGCTCATCAGGAGGGGTGGATACCCCTAACTTGTCTCTCAAATAGACAAATGTATTTGCAGGCAAAGGCTTAGTAAAAATATCAGCAATTTGTTCCTTTGTAGATACATATTCCAGCTTCACCTTTTGTTCACTGACTTTCTCTCTCAAGTAATTATATTTGATTGATATATGCCTAGTATTTGAATGTTGCACTGGATTCTTAGACATGTTTATAGCACTGGAATTATCATAGTATACAACAATAGGCTCATCATAAATAACTCTGATATCTTTCAACATTTGCTTCATCCAAACTATCTGAGTGAAATTACTAGCAACAACAATGTACTCAGCTTCAACAGTAGATAAAGATATTGAATCTTGTTTCTTGCTAGCCCATGCAACCAACTTCTTACCTAAAAAGAATGCTCCACTGGTAGTAATCTTCCAGTCATCAATATCACCAGCCCAATTGACATCAATGTAAGCACACAACATGAAATCATCATTCTTTGGATACTATAAACCATAATCCTCAGTTACCTTTAGATATCTGAATATTCTTTTAACAGTAGTGACATGAATTTCCTTTGGATCAACTTGATATCTAGCAGCCATACACACAACATGCATAATATTAGGCCTAGTCCGAGTAAGATATAACAGTCCACCAACCATAGATTTGTACAAACTCTGATTAGCTTTAGGAGATTCATCATTTTTAGACAATTTACAATCAGTCACCATAGGAGTTCCAACCGGTTTGGAATCATCTAGTCCAAAATTCTTCAGCAATTCCTTCACATACTTAGTTTGAGATATGAAGATACGTTTTCCTGTCCGTGCAATCTGCAAACCTAAGACAAAATTTCATCTCACCAATCATAGACATCTCAAATTCTTTTTGCATATCACCGACAAACTTCATACTCATATCATCATCACCACCAAAGATAATTTCATCAACAAAGCCTTTGACAATCAAAATGTTATCATTTTCAATCTTAAAGTATAGATTACTATCAATAGCACCTTTGATAATTCCCAATTTTAGCAAGTATATGTCTAATCTAGCATACTAGGCTCTAGGGGCTTGTCTCAATCCATAATTTACTTTCTTCAACTTACATACCATGTCTCCATCATTTGACAATGAAAATCCATCAGGCTATTCAATGTAAACTTCTTCTAGATCACCATTCAAAAATGTAGATTTGACATCCATTTGATATACCTTGAAATCTTTATAAGCAACATAAGCAAGCAACAATCCAACAACTTCAATTCTGGTAACTGAAGAAAAAGTTTCTTCATAATCAATTCCTTCTTGCTGTGAATAACCTTTGCAGACTAGTCTGGCTTTATTTCTGACTACTTCATTGACTTCATTCAATTTGTTCCTAAAATCCCATTTAGTACCAATAACAATTTTATCCTTAGGTCTAGGAACAAGTTCCCAAGTATTGTTCTTTTCAATCTGATCTAACTCTTCTTCCATGTCTCTTATCTAGTTATCATCTTTACAGGCTTCAACAAAATCTTTAGGTTCAACTTTAGAAATCAAACATATTTTGTTCTGCAACTAATCTTCTTCTAGTCATCATACCTTTATTCTTGTCATCAACAATCTGATTCTCAGAATGATTCAATCTTAGATACCTTGGAGTATTCTGATTGGTTTGATCTTCAGGTTCTTGCACATCATCTCCAACAGCAACAACATCTAGATTAACAGTCTATAGGAGATCATTTTGCTTAGGCTCTTCATGCTGAATAGGAGCTAAAACAACATGTTGACCTTCATCATAAGCTCTAATCTCCTTCCCAAGGTTTTCATCCACCTTCAAATTTTCACTCTCAACTATCTTTCTTAGTCTCTTATTATAGAATAGGTAGGCTTTTCTATTTGTAAAATATCCCCAAAAGATAGCTTGATCACTTCCAGCATCACAATATCTTCATCTCTCTTGATATAGCATTTTCTACCAAAAAATTTGAAGTATTTCACAGTAGGAACCTGACCAAACCAAAGCTCATAAGGGGTCTTACTAGTATCACCTTTGATATGAACTTTATTGAATGTATAGATTGCAGTGCTAATAGCTTCTCTCTAGTAGACCTTTGAAACATTTCCTTCAATCAAAATGGTTCTTGCAACATCTAAAATAATATCATTCTTCCTTTAAACAATCCCAATCTGCTGCGGGGTCCTAGGACCAGATAGCTGTCTTTTGATTCCATTCATCTCATAGAAAGAACTAGACTCACTGAAATAGTATTCTCCACTTCTATTAGATATCAAACACTTCAACTTCAATGCAGACTCAGTTTCAACTTTAGCTTTGAATATCTTGAATTTCTCAAATGCTTTTGATTTTTCCTTCAAAAAGACAACCCACCTCATTTTGGAATAATCATCAATTAGTAGCATAAAGTATCTATCACCCTGCACACTTCTAACATTTGTAGGTCTACATAGGTTAGTATGCACAAGATCTAATAATCCATCTAATGTACACCATTTAATCTTGAAAGAAATCCTTGTTTTCTTACCCAACTAACATTCCTTACATACTAGATTAATAGGTTTAACAATCTTAGGCAGATCCCTAACAACTTGTGTAGAATTGATCTTGATCAATGAAACAAAGTTTACATAACACATTCTTCTATGCCACAACCAACTCTCATCTATCTTATCAATCAAATAACTTTTATCACTAGCATTCAAATAAAAAATGTTACCTTTAGTCTTAGTTCCAGATGCAATCTCTATACCAGGGGCATTCAAGATCTTGCATTTATCATCTTTGAATTGTAGATCTAACCCTTATCAACCATCTGTCCAACACTCAAAAGATTATGCTTCAACATACAAGACATCATCAATGTTATGCTTTCCATCAAAAGAAATAGAACCTCTCTCACGGATAACATAGGCTTTGTCATCACCAAATCTAACTATTCCACCATCATACCTTTCTATGCTTACAAATTTTCTTTTATCACTGGTCATATGATGTGAACAACCACTGTCAATCACCCATTCACCTTTTTCTTCTACCTTTGCAGCCAAATATTTCTCCTCAACATAACAACTAGTGGACTCAATAGGCACAGGTCCATCTTTTTTAATGAAAATAAACACAATTTCATCTCCTTCTGATTCATCATTTATAACATCTTCATCTACAACATTATAATAGTTCTTCTGGTTCCTAAACTTTCGGTTAGACTTATAAGGCTTATCATGCTTCTCATATCTATCATTCCTATCAAACTTATCAAACTTACCATGTCTATCATACTTAGTCATTCTTTTCGGATATCTAGAAGAAAAATGTCCTATCTTATTACAAGAAAAACATTTCAGAGGCAACTTTCCATCATACTTACCAACACCTTTATGCAATCTCTGGGAAATCAATGCATCGAGCTCATCAAGCTCTCTTTCTTTCTCTACAATATCTCTTCTTTCTCTTTCATATCTAGATATCCTACACTCATTAGGATCATATTTCTTCTTATCGAATATAGATACTAATGCTTTGAATGTTGTCTTAGACTTACCATGTGATTCTCCAAATTCGGCCAGCTAAAATATAGCAAGTTTTCCAACCAACACATCTCTTGTCACTGTAGTAACACTCAGGATCTCATCAATAGTGACAACCTTATGTTTATAAGCAGGAGGAAAATATCTTAGCACCTTAGCAACAATCTCATCTTTTTCAATATTTCCTTCGACAGATTTGATACCAAGGACAAGCTCATTCACCTTATCCATGTATGAATGTATGTTCTCATCATCTCCAATCTTCAATGTCTCATACTTTCCTTTTAAACTCTACAACTTAGCAACTTTAACCTGACTATCACCTTCATACAAGATTTAAAGCTTCACCCAGATCTCATGTGCAATCTAAAGTTCCATAAAATTCATCATTTCATAATCAGTTAGGGCACTAAGCATTGATTTATTCTCTCTGATGTTATATTCAGCTTCCTTAACTTCATTAGGAGTGGATGGTCCATTCTAAGGAACAACATAGGCATTCTTAGTAATCTTCTAATAATCTTCTCCAAGACATTTCAAATGCACCTCCATCTATCTCTTCCACACAGTAAAGTTGCTTCCATCAAACCTCAGATTGTCCTTCTTAAAAAGAATACCTTGAGCTACCATCCCAGATCTCCTCAAGTGATTAAGCTTCTACCGAAGGATCTATCTCTGATACCAATTGTTATTAGCAATCAAGAATAAATACTGAGAGGGGGGGTGGGGTGAAATAGTCTTCATCGGATCTCAATAAATTAAACTTCAAAACATAAACTGATAAACTGCAACAATAACAAATAGTCAAATTAATATAACAACACACAACACCATTTTGATGTGGAAAACCCGGTTAAGGGAAAAACCATGGTGGGAACCTACCTACAGTAAGATGATACTCTGCAGTAGTATGTGAAAATATTACAATGGGGAACACACATGCATTCAAGCACACTGCCTAGAGATCACTGCTCAAAAGATATATACTCGAAAGGCTATAAACCTCAAGGAATTCTCACTAACTTACAATATGATTCAGACTAGAATCCAGAAGGAATGAACTGCAATGATAGCATCTACAAATGCCTGATGACATTTATGGTTAAGCATAGTTGTCTGCTCGGCAACACCAAACACACCTCAACACTTTGTTGAATGATATATCCTTGTTCGCACACTCATCTCTCTCTAATAATCCAGACACAATACCAACACCTAAATTACATAAATATCTCACCTATATACAAATCATCAACCTTGATAACAAGGTCATCTATACCCTGAACCCTCAACTCACAATTACAAAAATTACATTGCACGATACAAAGATCGACCACTGGACCAATATTATGATTTATTTTACATAGCATGGACCTAATTTAAATTCCCAAATGATTACATCCACCAGAAATCCCGCCAAGATGAACCACAACACGCTACACCACCAGAAATACTGCATAACACATAAATCATCACGGGTTCATAGAAACCACCAAAAAATCATAGAATGATCAATGCGGATTGACAAAACAAATAGGACATGACTAGGAAACACTAACAAGCACGTTAGAATCATCCAAAATAGTTGCACCAACACCTCTTTTCAAATCTTCATCGGTCAACGTCTCAAAGCTCAAGAACACAACCAATCAACAACTGTCGCGAGGAAAGATAACTTGTGGAACACCAAATTAGGAACCATCTGAAATGAAGATACATAGGATCACCCCAAATAATAATCCAAAGTTTCAACACAATATTTTATCACACTAGAATATACTAGAGGAAATACCGGATTCTGCAAAGTAGTGATCAGCAAAACCAAACTACAAAATCGGATAAAAAACTCTTCCCAAACTCACTAAAATAACTCATAGGAATATTTTGACATCAATGACAACAACATATCCTAGCAGCAACAATGAACAACCAAATCCAACAATCTCCCCAATAATCCAACATAAGGAATGTTCGAAATTAACAAATAAAATCTATTAGGGACATTAACACAATCACAAATAGGCAAATAGAGAAAAATAAATATGAATACAACTTGGAAAGATAGCATGCACAAGGTGTTTGAATTAGAAAAGAGGTAAAACAAATAATTTAATTAATATAAAGGAAAGGTGATATTATAGATACAAAAAACATAAGAATTCTATATGAAAATGAGGGGAAGAACCCTTTGGATATGTTACAAGATTTCCTTTATGGTTCAGGCATCTTAGGTTTTACATTGAGTGAAGAAAACTTAACCAAATTAGGGTTAGGCTATAGAAGAATAACATAACACATTAGATCAAGGATATGATTGCTTACATACATATTGAGACTTCTTGAAGCTAAAGAAGATATGCAATGAATGCCATTGTGGTTGTGAAAGATGAAATCCTTGATTTCCTAGAGGGATTTGTGACTCTCATGATGATTTGATGTTTTTCGATGAGATAGAAGGTCATTTGCAATAATAAATGGGTATTGGGGTGCTTTAGGTTTCAGTTGTGCATCCCGAGAAGAAGTTATGGCGCCATTATGAATATCTAATCTTCCTTGGAAGTGGTTGAAGTTCATAGGGAATTCAATTTCAACCTCCTCTGTCAGTTTCCACCACCTAGCCATTGAAATTAACCTATGGCTCATGAGATTTAAACTTTGGCCATTGATAATCTCCTTTGAGGATGTTTGTTCCCCAACTGATTGCCCAAGTAACCCCTATGAGGTAACCAATTTCAATCAATAGGGACTTGGATTAGTGACCAAATTAATACCTAGGATTTGATCAAGGATAAGGTGCTAGTCACAATCCTCTTCACTTTAGAATCTGCTAAACCAAGGTGGGTGTACCTACATCAATACCCTTATAATCCTATTTTCCTTTTAGCATAGGTTTTGTAATAGATATATTCTTGGTATATGGAAATCAGGCGAATGTATGATTCCACCTTGATTTGGTTGTATCCCCAATTCATAAGCATTGATAACCTTAAGAATAGATAATTCTAACCCTAAAACATTAAAATTAAAACAAACATAAAATAAAATAACATGGAAATGAGAATATTTTGATTTTTTGATGTTATACTGAAGTTGTAAATCCAAGAGGCATGATTGGTGCCTATCCTAGGGAAGATGGAGTCATGAATAAAATAGAATTATTGAAACAACTACAAATGTTCTCCTTGATTAATACCTTATATTAATCAGACTGTGAAAATGAATTACAAGCTCTACTTATTATCCTAGAAATAATTCCATAAAATATTTGTGTTTGATCTAAGTATTTAATACTCTACTTTAGAAGAAACAAAAATCAAACACACATAAGCAACACTGTGCATAGACAAAATCAAAGAGGTCTTGATCATTGATTTCATAAGATTTTGAATACAAATATTGCAGTCAGACTAAAAATCATTGAGTTTTTATTTCAAGATGTTTTGATATTACACATGTTTCAATATGTCAACTATATTTATGAAGTAACATGTGAACTAAAATAAAGACTTCTCATACCGTTGACCTACATATTTACATAAAATTACATACCTACTAAGACTTGAGCTATATGACCTATGGACCACTAAAAAAAAAGAACTTATGTACCTCAAAAATAAGGCCTTGAATTCCCTTTTATATGACAAGGGAGAAACAAGCTTCGAGCCTTTTACAAAGATAAGTGGTAGTGGGTAACAACCTGACACACTAGAGGACAAACAAATTTTTGGGTTGCTGACAAAACCAAACATTCTTTTTCTTTATTTGTAGGTGGTAGCTGTTGTTGATAATTTGAAGCCTTCTTTTTCTTCACAACTTTTCTTATCAAGTTGGAGAAAAATTTATAGTCCTACAAACATATTAATGCTACCATACCAGAGAGTAGCTTACTTGTTAATCTTTCAAGATATACCTTTAATGCTCAAATTGATGGTATGATGAAAGAATAAGGATCCGGTCAACTATTGAGAAGGGGGGGTGAATTAGTAGATAGAAAACTGATATAAACTTTCACCAACCTCAAAATCAACCTCTCAATGCAAACTCTAAACTGTCAAGTTAAACCACTAAACTACAAATGCAATATCACTGTCAAGTTAAACCACTAAACTACAAATGCAATATCACTGTCAAGTTAAACCAGTTGACTGTTATAACAGATTAACAATAAAACAACTTGAAACTTACAAACATCCAAATAATTTACTGACATAAGTAAAACTTCATTTCAGATTGCTGTTGGTTAACATAACATATCAAAGTGGATTTAGCAGTTAAGCATTTCAACCATAGTAAACATAACCACAAAAACATTCACCACTTGTCACAGTATTTTTGACATGGAAACCCAAATGGGAAAAACCACGGTGGGGATGAATACCCACACGTATTCTAAACTCTTCTAAAGTTTGCCCTGTTAGGAGCCAAGCTTGTTAAAGCTTTACAATAAGTCTTGTTAAGAACAAATCCTATTAGGGACCACCCGGTTAAGGGATTGACTATAATGCCCTATTAGAAGCAATACCTAGTGAGAAGTAACCTTGGCAGAGGATTTGAAATCCATGCTAATGGACCACCTGGTTAGAGGATTTGAATAACACTAAGCTTGTTAGGGCTTACCCAGTTAGGGGATTTTACTGTTATAATTGTTAGAAAACAACAAGAGTTTGCTGATCTGTTTGAATAACACTACACTTTCTTGTTCATATCCTTTTCATGTTCTTATCTGCCTTTACACAAATTGCAGATACATAATCTAGTTCGGCAACCACACTGTCACTCTCAACTACAAATTTGCTAACTCTGAAACAAAACAACTCATCGACCTTATAAACAAATCAATAGGTTGGTAACACAACACTAACCTTATTCTCTCATAGAGATTACAAACAAATTGGTTCAAGTATGATCGTTGGATTACATAACAATCTCTGGACATCATTAAGATAGCCTCGACCACTCCTTGATCACCACTTCATTGAACTTTGTAACTCATCATGCAGTTTGCATTGCATGCAATGTACTTTGTCATTCCCAAGATAAAAACCGTTATCTCAACGTGCCAAAAACACTTTGAAACTCTTCTCATACAACATGCATACGTGTCATAATCATTACCACTAATGATTAGTTCATAAACCAATACAACCAATTGAACAAACTTAATTGGTTAGGGTTTATCATATCAACAGGTAGGGTTTACCGGTTGATCTCACCATTACTTAGCAATACCGGTTTCCTCCACAAACTCACCTACCGGTTGCAGTTCCCTTCACTAGCTCTTCCTACCAATTACAAAACAACATTTTAGCAACATCATTACCGGTTAATTGACATCAATGACAACATAACATTTCATTAATGCAATCTTCATGCAAATGCCAACACAAATCTCTGCTATCTGATGTCAAAGTTTCATATGATAAGATTATAATTGACCATATAACCAAACCAGATTCTTCATTTACTTCTATATATTCAAAATTTGCAAAAAAATGAAAAGGTAAGAACCAACGGTCACTTCTTGGTTCAAAAATTCAAAATTGCCTTTCTAGAATGACAAGAAGAACAAAACAGATCTAAGAGCCTTACATCCTTCTTCCTTAAATCTTTGAAGGCTATGAAGATGCCTCTTATAAATTTCATTATCAATCCTACTCCTTTTTATCTCCACATGGGTTAATCTGATTCAAACTTTGATAGAGCTTCTAAGTATGAATCCAATTTTTGTACTATTTGTGTTTCATCTGCATGTATATCTACTTGTATTGGATCCAAAACTATCTTGATTTTTGACTTCCACTCTTCTTTTGGCCATAATTTTTTCTTTCCCTTATTATCTTTCTTCTTATTAAAAATAAGGGAGGCATATGATAGATACCAAGACTTTGAAAGTTTGAAAGCTCTGTCCTAATCATATTTGTATATATTTTAGGAGTGAAAAATATCTGAATTAGGACATACAGTCTTTCCTTAATTTCATTAATCATCTCATGTAAATATTCAGACAAAGGTTTTACAAGGCAAATTTAGAAACCATCCATGAGATTTCTTAGAAAAATAAACTGAATAGGCAATATACTTTTGCCATTTCAATTGGGACTAGTGGAAGTCCATGAGCTCTTTGTGCTCATCCCATGCTACCTTTACATGATCAAGGATCACAATGAATCTAAACTCTAGCAGAGTATCAACCACTTATGGTTTTGATCTCTTCTCTCCTTTTATCCTTGTAGAGCTGGTCAATCTCCTACTTATATTAGGAATTGCATGCAGGAAATATCAATTAAATTCAAATAAAGATTAAATAGATGAATGAAAAACATAAAAATAATAATAGTGAAGAGACAATTTTTAATGTGGTTCACCCAAACTTAGGCTCCATCCACCAAACTTAGATTCCAATGTTAGTATCTAGCAAATAGAATTGATTACAACCAACAATACCTTGCAACTCAATGCCACTACAAAAATGCTACAAAAAACTCAATGGAAAACCCTAACCCTTAGCCATTTTATCAAGACTTATGTCGGTTACAAAAATAAGGTTAGCATATGTTTGTCAATAGAAAATAACTCCCAACACCTTTATAAAATAATAAAAGTCATTTGAACTACCCTTGGACCCCGCAAGGGGTATTGCCCCTTGACCCCATCTTGGAGGGTGATGCCCCCAAATCCCTGTTAAATAATTTTGGGGGAAACTGCACCGAAAAAGGGGAAAATTTAACCCCAAGTTTGATTAGGCTCCATACAACAATAGATTCATTTTTTATTTTTTAATCCTTGCCATAGCTAGGTCATTTCTTAGACCTAATGCTTCTTTAGAAGATTGTTGTCCTAGAGATAGTAAGTACTCAGAGGGCCTAGAATATAATTTCTCCTCCAACTATTTAACTCTCTTTAGGAATTTTGATTTCTTCTTCCACCCTCTTAGATACTTTATGTACAAACTTGGAAACATTTACTAATAAATTAGTTGCCTCTATAGCTGTAGTGTCTGAGACTCTCTTAAGAAGAAGTTGGCCATATAGCTCATCTTGTTGTTGCACCACACAAGGCTTCTATGTAGTAGGATACAAACACCAAATAGCTAATATATCTAAATTATCATCAAAGAAAGCGTAAAAAATAGGCTCTTGGCCTACTTAGGGTCCAAATTGTCAAATGTAATATCTTGTATTCTCCTCAAACTGTCAAATGCAGTGGCTAAAGAGAGATCCCAACCCTCTAAAAACAAGACATCACTCTTTCTCATGATTTGCCTCCCCATTTTAGGGGTCATATTATCAAATTTTTCATTTTCATATTTCAAATTTCATCTTTTAGCCTTAGTTTTGCCCCTTCACCAAGGCTTTCAAGTTGTATGGATCTCTCCTTTTGTATATGGTTTGCTATAATTTTAAGAAAAAAATAAGTAAACTCTCTTGTTTGAATAAAATTTTCATCACTCATTAAATTTTCACAAGCTCTCAACCTCAAATCTTCAGTACTATCACCTCCTAATCTAAAAGAACTAAGAGTTCTTTCAGGAGAAGGATCCTCAATTTTTACCCCGAATCTTGTATCAAATCTATGAGGTGGCATGGGTTTCTCCACTTAAGTGTTGAATCCTTCATAGGATTCAAATGGAATCTCTCATCCAAGAAATAAAATATGTAGTGGTGTGACAACCCTTGGAATCTTAGAGATAATTAGAGGTTGTGCACTTGATGAGGAGGGGGTTGGCATTGGCCTGTTTGAGAATAAAGCAACAAATGGTCTAGGAGGGGAAAGAGTAATCCCAATAAGAGATTGTGAAACTATAGGGGAAATAGAGGTAGGATATTTATAGCCAAGTGGAAGTGGTGGATGCATAGGTATATGTGGTGGAGAAGTCAACCTAATTGGAGAGCCAATAGATGATGGTGATTCTAATCCTACCTTAATAAGAGGGAAAGTAGGCCCTACAAGTTGCACTTGTTCTCTTGGTAGCTCATGAGGCAAAGGCATCTCATCTAGATCTTTATAAGCACAAAAAATTGCCCTCATCTTATCTTTTGGAATCAAAATTTTCTCCCAATGAGATTAGGAGGTATCACTTCTATTCTTCAAATTCTCATTGTACATGATTTTATACCATCTCTCCTTCTTCTTAAGGACCTCTTTATAGGATAATTTTTTTTTTTCAAGTCCTCTTCTCAATTCGATTCATGATTAGGACACTTTCCTTTTGTTAACCCATGTACAAACCATTGAAAATCATAAAATATATGCTTGGCAAAAGGAAGATTTTACTTACCAAGCATACGGTCTAGGGTGTCAAATGATTTTTTGTTTGTAAAATTATATCCTCTTCCTTGAACTTGTGATGGGAGGAATGACCCTTTGTTATAGTCATAGTCTACCTAATTGTGCAATCACATGTGAATCTTAGTTGTAGATTGTGTATCAGATGCTTGAAATGTAGGGACCATTAGCATGCTAACTTTGGGGTTGATGAGTTAGTTCCATTGAGAATGTTTATCTAATCATGCATCCATGCAATGATCTAAGACATTCATGAAAGAAAAGGTGCTCGACTCCCAATTTCCCTTTGACTCATTGACCTCACCATTGTAGAGAAAAGAAAGGATGCAAGTTTAATCTAATTGTGCAAGGTGCATGAATATGGGTTGTTGATCTTGCACAATTTGTACTAAACATAAGTTAGTAATAAAAACATGAAAGGGGTGTGGGGATTAGACAATTTGCTTATTAGTGGCAACTACACAACAACGTGACAATTTGGAAGGCCCACATGGAAATAGTTGTGCAATATTTAATGCAAGGGATGAAGTCATAGGTAATTGTAAATGCTAACAAAAGGGGTTGATCATTATAACAATTTAGTTGGCTTAGTTTATCACTTAAGTGATCAGGGACCTAGAACAAGTGCTCAATGATAAATTAAAACAAGATTTAGAGATGCATGTGCATTTCAATTTCACTTTTCTAATATCAAAATTCAAATAAATACAAATCAAATTGAATTTATAAATCAAGTTCAATTCACATGTAAATAAAATTGAATTTCAAATAAAAATCCTACATCACATGCTAAAATCATAATGGATTAATCAATTCAATTAACTCTTCAATCTCTATTTCTAATTCTCAATCATCAATCAAACCAGTCATCTCCCTAGTTATTTTTGTTAACTAATCAGTCCATCTAGTCATATATTCAATCTATTCACTCAACAATTCAATCAATTGAGTTCCACCTCTCAATCAACGGTTCAACTATCAATCAACTTATGATCTCACATGAGTTCCACCTCTCATTCAATCCTCTCTAAAAATCTGTAAATGCAACATCAGTTATCCAATTTCAAAAACCACTATCTTTGAAATTATTGTGTCATCTTTATGTAGGAGTCCCATCACAATATTTGAGAGCCATAAAACACAATATTGGAGATGAGAAATGGAAGCTTTTTTTTGGACCAATTGAGGGAGTTTTAATTATCTTTCATTATTATTTTCAATTGATTTGATTTGATTTGATTGTTTTTTGTGGATTAGTTAATAAGATTAGAGTATTGGTGGTTTACTCTCTTAAATCTAGTTAAATATGGCTAATTTTCAGTTCTAAGAGATTTCCACAATCCATCTATTCGGAGAGTAGTTTCTAGATTTGATTGTGTGTACGATTTTTGCATCAATGTTTCGGATCACACTCAGTGATTCATCATCAAGATGAAGAGAGTAAAAAAAATAAAATAATGCAAAAATCACAGAGTGTGATCCAAAACATTGATGCAAAAATCGTACACACAATCGAATCTAGAAACTACTCTCAGAATGACTAATTTTCTTGATAAACATTTGGTGAACCCGATGTGAACAACAATATTCTGATTTCTCTTTTATTTTCTATGTTTTTGCAGATGCAACATACTAATTTCCATAGAAGTGCTCAGAATTTTGCATCTGCCTAATTAGATTTTCATATTCGTGCTAACATTTTTGCATTCATCATAGTTCCATAGAAGCGCTCAGAATTTTGCATCCGCCTAAACATATTTTCACATTCATGCTATGATTTTCACATTCTTACTAAGTTTTTCGCATTTGTGCTGACTATTTCGCATTCATAATAAAATTTTTTCATTTGCAAAATAAATTTAATAAAAATTCACTGACTATTTCGCATTAATATTAACTATTTCACATTTATATTAACTATTTTACATTTGTATTAACTATTTCGCATTTGCACTAACTATTTCATATTAATCATATTTGTCAGTTCCGTATTCGTACAAGCATCATTTCAAATCCGTTCTATCATAATTATGCATTCGTCATGTCTGTATTTCACATTAGTTTTGTCTATAATTTCCATTAGGTTTAGCAGAATTTCGTATTAGTTTTAGTAGAAATTCACATTCATTTATATAGCTTTTTACATTCATCTAGTTATTATTGCACATTCGTCTGGTAAAACATAAAGCTTTTTGTTTCTAGGTTTTCCTTTCTATTTTGGTTTTCTGGTGTTACTGATTTTTGGTGTAGTTTGTGGTGGGAAAAATAGAGAAGGCTCAATCGGTCCAAGATTTTTGTGAAACTATTGACATGTGTGATTGCAGGATCTCTTAGATTTTAATTCACTTTTTGATTTGGTGCTTAAAATAGACATGCATGAATTCACTTTTGGATTTGGTGCTTAAAATGAACATGCAATTCACTCTTGGGTTTGATGCTTAAAATGGACATGCATGGATTCACTTTTAGATTTGGTGTTTAAAATTGACATGAACATGCATATCTCACACTTCAATTTTGGGTTTAAAATAGATATGCATCTAGCTTATGATTATCTTAGCTCACATATTGCAATATCTTAAAGGAAAGAACATTTTTGTTTGGAGTGGTCCTACTATTAACACACACTATCCTCTCCCGTGGCTTTCGTGGACCTGGGTGCAAGAGAAAAGTGTTAATGATGCTCAAGATTTTTATTTCAGTAGTTGAGGGATATCTTTGATTATTAATTTTAGTACCCCATAGAGGTATTTCAAATTGGGATGTGTTGGGGATATCGTCTCTCCCAACATACTCTTGAGCGGTGTGTTTTTGAGCCACTATAAAAAAACCCTGGTCAAACGGTTGAAGCGTTGAGTGAATTCAACATATGTGGAGGCCTTCTTTGCATTGATAAACTCAACTAAAGTCTTAAGTGGCTTGGTTCAAGAATCCATTGTTGGACTGAACTCATCGAAAAATTACTAAGAATCAATCTAGTTGCCCAAATCTCATGTTTAATGATTTAGGGTGTGTGGATCATACCTCGAAGATACCCCTCATGTAGCTTTCTTAATGAGACAAAAATTCCCTAGTGATAAGACCTTTGGATCTTTAGGGTAAGAGAAATTGACATGCCCGAGAAGTGTGTGTCATGGAGTGGAGCCAGTGCTACCAAGTTCTCTATCTATCCATTTTGTTTCGGTATTTTATTATAGAGGCCCCATTGAATAGTTTCAAATTTCCAGCCTAGGCATTATTTGCTATGTTTTTCTATGTATCACTCATGTGTTTCAAACCAGTATAGAGTCAGTTTTTATTTGGGATAATTTAGGCCCTTCCTTGTGTAACTCTGATTTTTAGAGTGTGTCAGAACAAAATTCACTTGACCATACTTATCTTCAAACTGTGTTTTCAAAATCAGAATTTTTTTTTGTCACTCAAACAAAGTTACTTCAACAAGTCCATCCAAAACAACAACAATGAAAACAAGGTCCAAGACTTTCAAAACAACAAAAATATCTTATCTTTTGTGATCATAGGTTTGCCTAAAGTCCATGGTCATTTTATAAGTCCTTGCATAATCATCATAATCCTTGCATAAATCCTTGCATAAGTCCTTATATAGTCCTCATTTATGTCTTCATTTATATCCTCATATTGCATAATCCTTGCATAAGTCCTTGCATAGTCATCATAATCTTTGCATAATTTCTTGCATAATTGTCATAGTCCTCATATAGGTCCTCATTTATGTCCTCATACTGCATAAGTCCTTGCATAGTCCCTATATAGTTCTCATATAGTCCTCATACTCCATAAATCCTTGCATAGTCCTTATATAGTCCTCATATAGTCCTCATATTGCAGAAGTCCTTGCATAATCCACACTTAGTCCTCATATTGCTTAGTCTGTTAGATAATCCATGCATATTCCTCATTTTTCACTTAGCATCAAGTATAAGCTTGTGATTTTGCACTTAGAATAAAATCCATCAAATAGTTCTTGCATATCCCTCATTTGTACTTAGAATCAAATCCACTAAATAGTCCTTGCTTAGTCCTCATTTTGCACTATGAATCAAGTCCATCAAATAGTCCTTGCAGTCAATTGATAAACCCATGCTTCACAGTGTCCACCTTTTCATTCATCAATATACTCCTAGGAGTCTTTCATGGCCTATACACAATCACAGAGCAAGATAAGTCAAATATGTCAAGATACATCTTTCAAGAATGAACAAAATCATCCACCCATGTCTAGAAATGACTCTTTCCAAAGTGATTATATCAAAGCCATATCTACCTCACATGACTCAAAACCAAACAATAAATCCAATTATATCGTATTTCAAGTTTACTCCCAAGGGCTATCTGCAATACAAGTCCAAGATAATTTATTTCTTAATACAAACCCCTTGTACAATTTAGAAGTCCTAGATCCAATGCCACCATATGCTCCATTTCCAAGAAAACCCACTTCAGAGAGTACTATTCAAAATCCTTTCTCATCATGCCAAAGTGTTGATTCCTTCTAAGAATCCCCCATGCATATTCAAACTCCTATGTTGTGTCAAGAGGATAATCCAAATTCAGAAGAAATGAGTCCTATAATAAACCAAGATCAAGAACAAACTCTTTCATCTAATCCATTTTTTGATCAAGATCCCACCTATCAATATTCTTATGATAATCCCCTCATTCTTTTATATTCCATCCAATATGATCACCTTCCATCTTGAGAACAAAGTGTCCTTCCTAGTTCCATTCAACATCCACTTCCTAAGCAAGACCATGATATCCCTTCCATACCCTCCAATGTTCCAATTCAAAATCAAGAACAAAGCACAAACTGCAAAGATCCTATTCCAAACCAAGATCAAAGATTCCCTTCACCTCCATGTCATAATCTGTTGCAAGGTGTGCATCCTTGATCCCCTTTTGCTGTGTAGGGTAGCGCTTAAGTTTGTGACATGGCTTAACTGCCTCCTATGGATTCTATAAGTCTAGTGGTTGTATCGAGCATTAACAAGTCGATCTTTTGGTGCAATAGAAACCACATTTGTAACAAGTGGTATTAGAGCTTGGTCATAGTTTCAAACCACTTGCTTGCACTAGGGAGGGGATTGTTGTAAGGTGTGTACCCTACATCTCCTTATGTTGTGTAGTGCAATGCTTAGGTTTGTAATATGGCTTAACCACCTCCTGTGAATTCTATAAGTCTAGTGGTTGTATTGGGAATTAATGCCTATCAATATTTTAGTGCAACAACAAGCACACTTGTAACATAATCCTCCTAATCTTTCACTAGATCTCATTGCATCTACCCAAGTTGTTTGTAAACCACTTACTTATCAAATGGGTTCCTCCAATTTCATTCAACTAGGTCTACTTCATGATCCTCTTCCATGCCAAAATCAAAGTGTCCTTTCTTCTTGTTGGCATTCTACACTCTTATGAGAATAGTTGAGGTTGTCATTGATGGAAACCATCTGATAACCTTCTGGAATTCATTTGGTAAGCCACCAATAGTTACCGACACCGGTAATAGACATCTACATACACTGACAGGCACTTCACCAACAACGGTAACGATACATACTGGCACTCCAGTCGACAGGGAATAATTTTTTTTTTACTGTATTTTAATGTAATTATCTTTTGTAAAGCCGACATGGTACATTGTAATAGACTCATATATGTATGAGATTTTGTAAATCATTATGTGTGGAGAATGAGAGAGTAAGAAAATAAAAAAGGGAAGGATTTTATATGCGAATACATAAGGCAAATTTTGTATAAGGTTTTGGTAATAGAATGAGCTTAAACCGGTACTGAACCTGGCATAGTTGATGCTAATTTGAAGTAGTACATTGTATTGGATTTCATAATCCACTTTTGTAGTCTGTGTGACTCTTATTGAGCAGTGAGCTCTAGGCAGTTGGCCTTCCTGCATGTGCATGCCCCTCATTATAAGTAATATTTATTCATTGGCTAGTGAGTGAATATTGTGGGTCATGAATCCCATAGAGGTTTTTCCCATACTGGGTTTCCTCGTTAAATATCTTATGTTATGGCATGTTCTCTATGTTGTCTCTGTTATTATTATTTGTAGAATTAATTCCTATTTATCGGTACACTATTTTGGGATGCAAAGTTCTTAATAAGTTTAAATATTTTGCTAACTGGTTAGATACTGATTCACCCCCCCTCTTAGTATCATTGGGACTGTCATTAATCCTAACAATTGGTATCAGAGCTTGGTCCTCTATTTTCAAAAGCCTAACAGCTTGAGGAAGATTTTGACACTGGTACAGATGGAGAACTTAAGAAAAAATTGGAAGGAGCTCTTGTAGATTATGATGTAGAGGAATTGAAGAATATCAAACTTGAAGATGATCTGAGGACTGTATAGGAATTCATTCAAGGACTTCAAGAGAATCTCACTATAGCTCAAAATAAAAGAAAAGAACTTCATGAGAAGATGTAGAAAGATGATGATTGTCTCCCCCAACTATAATGACAATAATAATACCTCTAATTGAAATCTCAATCCGAAGTTTGGACATTCATATGGTAGAGTTTACTATTCTCATGACTGGTGTTCATTTAGTTGTCAATCCAGGAATGTAAAACTTGGAATGGGTCTGCAATATATATGCATTGAGCTCCTTAAATGATTATTCTAAATTACTGTAGGAAAGGTAGGAATGGAAATCATAAAAGGCTAAATGAAAGCTTTACAAAACTCTGCTGAAATGATCTAATGAAAATAATAGGAATCACACCGTTCTGCCTTGGTTGCAGGAACAATCAAAGGATCTATTTCTAATGGCTGTAGGAACAATCTAGTCATGAACTTCTATTGCAACTAAGTAAAAATTAACTTCAATAATCATAAACACAGGATCACTCACCAAGTGGGCCCCCTTGGATGAGTGATATCAAACTCTCAACAAAGAACTATTAATAGATCAGAATAACATATTTTTATTCATTTCTTCCTGAAAGATGATTACATATTCTAAGAGAGATAATTCAGAATGCGTGACAAAAACTCTGCTCAATCCCTTTCCATTATGTCTAACTCTCAGAAAAGAAGGAAGACCTTATTATAAAGAAAATATAAACTAAAATGGACAACTCCAGTTACGCCCATAAGAAAAGGTGGATAACTGTCAATTGAAGGGGATAACAGAGAGCTTGGTTGCAAGAACTGTGGGTATGAAACTGAACCACAGTCTTTGCATGCCAAAGCGATATTTTGCAAATTAAACATGCACCAGAGTTAAACTCCCATGGTGAAGTACAACTGCTCTGATTATGCCATAGATTGTGCTTACTTGAATATCCTTCAGTTTGACCTCCAGCTATCTAAACGTGATTCTCCAGTCCTTAGGCGCGAAAGAAAATTCTCCACTGTAGCATCAATTATTATCTGCACTAAAATAGAAATAACATACAAGGACATGCATATGTATCTTACTTAACTAATACATTCATTAACTCACATATGAAATCATCCTAAATAATCCACATATCACAGGGACAAACCATTTGGCTGTAGGAATAAATTGGCATGGCTATAGGAATTAACCGACAAAGTTCAAACATGATTTCTTAAGTTCAGTTTTAAAACATGGATTACATATAGTCAATTCACAATATTTTACTATCACAATGCAACCCAAAAGATACCAAAAACCTAAGAATCTTGATAAAAAACGTGTCAATACACTGACTTATCATGCCCCCCCAACATTAAGGGTTTGCTGCTCCTGCAGTAAAAGGGAAATTTCTAATTTTTGCTAAAACTCTGAAATCACCAACAGTGTCCTGTCCAGTTCCCTTGGAAGGCAAATTCCAATAAAATCCCTTCATTTTCTCCAACTTGGACCATCTAGCTATTTCTTCCACATCTACATCATAATTTTGTTTTGTTGGTTGGCATGCCAAAAGTGGCCACATAAGGATAGGAGGCTGAAAGATTAATGGCAACCAATTATTGGATTTCTCCGTGCCTAGCTATATGTACTTGGAGGCTCTCTGTATAGCTGCATGAAAATTCTGTAATGAGTAGGGTTCTCCCAGTTTTAAATGATCTGGTAGATGATTCCAGTATTGAGTTAGTCCTTCTAGTCCTATTTTCCTGTGGGTCTGAACCAATTGCTCATACGCTTGATAGACTTCCTCTCTCATTGGAAGTACTATCTTACTAACATCATCTCTTATTAGCAACTTTTGCCAATCATAATACAAAACCCTGGATGCTTCTGATTCCCTCCTCAATGGCAATGGACAATCAAGTTCCAATTTTTCAAACTCCTTGGCTTGTGGTCCTATAATCATCTCATTTTGTATCCAAGACATTAGAGCTCTAAGATGGATATCCCCAATGTACAACAAAGGATTCCATTCTCTATCCTAGGGTACAACATAGTTATGTAAATATAATTCACATAACAGATTCCTTACAACATGTGGGGAGGTTTGATAAGCATGATAGAATTCCTCAGGTGTTTCCAAGGATGGATTAAGGTCCCTTACAATGCAATTTAATCTGAAATTCAGATACCATTCTTTCAAGTGCACTGCATAAATTCTTGGGGGAGCCCTACATTGCATTATCTCAGGAACCATACCATAAATTTCTTCAACCTTAGTCTCCAATTCCTTAATTCTATTATCTTTCTTCTCAATCTCTTTTTGCTGCTTATTAATTATCCCTTGCAACCTATCCTTCTCTATTTCCCATTGCCTAAAGAATTTTAAAGCAATTGATAAACTAGTTAGGGATGAAGGAGTTCTTATAGGTCCTACCTTAGACCGTGGGATTTCTTCAATAACTTCCTCATTCTGGATTGGCATATCTCCCACATTTTCTTCAGGTTGCTATGGAACATCATCAATAATCTCCTCACATTGCAATGCCATTGAAGCCAGATTTGCAAGCTTATCCATTACAATTTTTTCCTGAATTTCTTCTCCTACAAGATTTTCTTGCATTTCCTCTTCTACAGGGTTCTCTTGAATTTCCTTCTCTATAGGGTTCTCTTGAATTTCCTCTTCTGTAGGGTTTTGTTGAATTTCCTTCTCTGTAGCATCTTCTTCTTCCGAAGTTTCTACTGCAATCACCTCTACTGGATTACTCACTAGTTGAGTCTTTTGTGTCCTCCTTCTTATTCTCCTCACATACACTTTTGAAACAGATGCAGGAGTTTTTGTTTTTGTTTGATGCCTCTTGGCTGCGGGAGGGATATGCGCTTCCTGCGGCCAGATAACAAATTCTTCATCTGACTCCTCCTTATCCAATTCTTTTCCTTCCCTTTGCAAAACAAGTGAACCTCCTTGAAGAGAGGTAGAGGGTTGTCCTTCGATTGACTCTTCTTCAATATTTTCTTCTAAAATAATTGCAGCTCCTTCAACAACCAGCAAACCCTCATCTTCACCAGAAAGACCTTCTGCAACTATCTCTTCTTGAACATGTGGATTATTTTCAATAGGGGCTTCATCTACCCTAAATTGCAGAATATCCTCAAACACACTCCGTTCCATCTGTGAAACATCTCTCAGGGACCATTGTACCAGCAACTTCACCAGTCCATGATGGCTAACAGAGTGATTTCCATATTTTTTAGTCTCCTTAGCACTTATAGAAATGAGATGATACAAGAAATTTGGGACATTAACTCGCCGGTCATGAGGTAGATGACTAAGTAACTTGAAGTGAGGTGAATGGAGATTTGAATACTATCTTTCATAGGTAATATATTTCATAATATACAGAGCTACCTGAGGCCAATGTGCTGGCAAAGAAACCCTTCTAGTCCCTTGCCTATCCACCATTAAGGGTCTGTCAGTAGAAATTGTGAACTTTGCCCTGGCACTCCTTGCATCCTTCAATTCTAGAAAGAGTTCTCCTTCCTGTAGCAACCCTGTGACCTCTGCAATTCGCTGCTCTGTAGCAATTAACCTCAACCC
Source organism: Cryptomeria japonica (assembly GCF_030272615.1). Classification (NCBI taxonomy): domain Eukaryota; kingdom Viridiplantae; phylum Streptophyta; class Pinopsida; order Cupressales; family Cupressaceae; genus Cryptomeria; species Cryptomeria japonica. Next base: position 305,336,301 of record NC_081414.1, read on the forward strand.
CTTAACTGTAGCTTCTCCTTCATCAAAAGAATGCATAAATTTTGCAGCTATTTCATCATTGAAATCCCTAATTCTCAAGAAATAATCCAGCCAGCCATGGTTTTGGAAATAATGCACATAGACAACATCCTATAGAAACCCTTCATAGACAGTTGGTTCATGGCGAATCAGATCACCACCCATCTTTTACTCTGATACTTCCGCAACTTCACCAAAATGTTTGACAGATTCACAAAAGTTAAAATATACATATCTTAAATTTGGCGGCAGAACTTATTATTCACTTGCATGAAATAATAATCATCATAAGTAATGTCAGTTAGGAAATTAGTTCGGGATAATAAATCTTACTGGGAAAAAGGACCATAAAGTACCCCCCAACTTAACCTAGCACATGTCCACACAAGCTGATGAGATTTCGGGTTTGGAGCGGATAAAAACAGGATTAAAATCATAATAACCTAATAAATGCATAATTAAAATAAAGTACAATATACATGTACCTGCAATTGGGTGAAAATGATGGCGAAATGAAATGAAGTGACAAGTAAGAAAGTGGGATGGAGTGTAGTGGATGGAACTTTATGTACGGAGAATAGTATTCCTCATGGAAATATTTTATTATGATACGACAAATAAGTTCACTACAGAGGCTGCAGGAATATCACCTTTATCAACATGCTCAAATGCAACAGGAAGCTCATGAATTGATACTGAAGCATTGACAGTTGCTACAGGAACTTGTATTTCATTTTGAGGAGCAAATTGCTATAGGAACTCTTCTCTAGTAGCTGGCTTGTGATAAAGTCGTAGTCGGTGTCCATTCACTAAGAGTTTAAATCGAACAGGATCTATTGTGGACAACCAGACTGCTCCATTGTGAAAAACTTCTTCTACCTCATAAGGACCTAACCACCTTGTTTGGAGTTTTCCCATAGCATCCTTATATCTGGAATCATACAAGAGTGCCAAGTCACCAACTTTGAATTTCTTTTCTTTGATATATTTATCATGCCATCTGGCTCTTTGGTTTTGAATCAACTCTGTCTGTTGAACAACTATCTTTCTCCATTCATCAAGAGCATTTAACTGCTGAATGCATTCCTTCTATGCTTCAGACAATGTCATATTCAGTTGTAGAGCTGTTCTCAAGGTTTTATGCTCAAATTCAATAGGCATCATTTCTATTTTGCCATAAACCATCTCAAAAGGTGTGAATCCAATTGTTGTTTTCCATGTTGTTCTATATGCCCAAATTGCCTCTGAAAGCCGATTAGACCAATCTTTCTTGTGGATAGACACTGTTTTTGCAAGAATAGCCTCAAACTCTCTGTTGGTAACTTCTACTTGGCCATTAGACTGTGGATGATATAGAGTAGATTTCCTGTGTCTTATATTGTATTCATTGACCAAAGCTTTTATCAATGTTGATGTAAATTGAGGTCCCTGATCTGCAACAATTTCCCTAGGTACTCCATATCTTGTAAATATTTCTTCATAGAGAAATTCAGCGACCTTATTATCTCTTTCATGTTGCATAGCTCTAGCTTCCACCCATTTTGTCACATAGTTTGTACATACCAAGATATAAGATTTGCCATTAGAAGGTGTATCAATGGGGCCAACAAAATCTAATCCCCATTTATCAAATGGTGTAACAAATATTTGAGGATATAGTGGCATCTCATTAGATTTTGTAGGTCTGTCCATTCACTGACATCTTTCACACTTCCTTGTGTAGTGTAGGCCAATAATAACCAGTATTGAGTATTTTCAGTGCTATCCTTTTGGTAGCAAAATAACCTCCACATGGCTCATCATGACATGCAAGATGTCATATGTTTCATCCTCTCTGACACATCATCACATGACTTGATCAGGTCCAGTATAAAAAAGACAATCAACAATCCATGAAAAGTTAAAACTTTTTTCAACTAGCAACCTTCTTTCCTTAGGAGAAAAAAAAATTGGCATCTTAGCTGTAGCTAAATAGTTGGCAATATCAGCATACCAAGGAGTATGAGCTTGCATGAGAAACAAATTCTCATCTGGAAAAGTGTCATCTATCATTGTAGAGTCTTCCTGCAATTGAAGACGTGAAAGATAATCTGCAACAACATTAGACTTCCCTGGCTTATCAACAACTGTGATATCAAATTCTTGCATCAACAATAACCAGCGAGCCAGTCTACTGGTGATGGATGGCTTATTCATGAGATATCTAATTGCAGTATGATCTGTATGCACAAATATGGGATACCCTGTAATATAGTGTCTAAACTTGTTAAGGGCATAATGACAGCTAGCATTTCCTTTTCTGTAACTGTATAATTCAATTCAGATCCTTGCAAATTCTTGCTGATATAATATATTGCATTTTCCAACTTGTCAACTTTTTGTCCTAGCACTACTCCTATAGCATAATTAGATGCATCAGTATGGATTTGGAATGGTAGAGACCAATTAGGTCCTTTTAGAACTGGTGCTTGAGTCAAAGCATGCTTAAGTTTTAAAAAAGCTTCATTGTATGCTGAGGTCCATTTAAATTCTGCACCTTTAGTAAGCAATGTATATAAGGGACTTGCAATTTAGGTGAAATCTTTGATAAACCTTCTGTAGTATCCAGCATGGCCAAGAAAACTTCTCACATCTTTCTGCTTCACAGGGTCATTAATATGCTGAATAACCTCAATCTTTGCTGGATCCACTTGTATGCCTTGTAAAAATATATGATGACCAAGGACTATTCCTTCTTCCATCATAATGAAACACTTTTCACTATTTAGAGATAAGTTGTAGTCTTCACACCGCTGCAAAACTTTCTTCAAATTACCCAATGCTTGATCAAATTTAGAACAATAGGTTGTAAAGTCATCCATGTAAATTTCCATAATGTCTTGAGAAATATCAGAAAAATACTGATGACTACCCTTTGAAAAGTGGCTGGAGCATTACACAACCCAAAAGGAAGAACATAATATGCATAAGTGCCCCATGGACAAGTAAATGTTGTTTTCTCCTGATCCCCAGGAGCTATTTGTATCTGATTATAGCCACTAAATCCATCCAGAAATGAAAAATATCTCTTACCAGCAAGAGAATCCAATACCTGATCCACAAATGGTAGTGGAAAATGATCCTTCCTTGTGGAAAGTTCAAAGCTCTATAATCAACACATACTCTCCATTTGCCTCCATTTTTAGGAACTATCACCAAAGGTGATACCCATTAACTATCAGAGATAGGATAGATAAACCCAACTTTCAACAATTTCTGCAATTCTTCTTTAACTATCTCCTTCAGAGCATGATTGACTCTTCTTTGAGGTTGTCTGAGGGGGAAACACTCATCCTTTATGTAAATGCAATGAGTACAAACTGCTGGATCAATTCCATTCATATCCTTGTAATCCCATGCAAAGGCATTTCTATGGAGTTTTAACAAGTCCACCAAGCTATCCTTCTGAGTATCTGCTATATTCTTATTGATGTTCAAATATTTATTCAATTCAACCTCTATCTTGATAGTAAGATCAATCTGATTTATATCAGAAACATGAGAATATGACAATTCTTGCGGCAACAAGGTATGCAAGATATCAATGGCTGCAGGAAAGTCCAACCCTGCTATATTCAGAACGAATTCCTGCAATTCTTGTTCTTCTATTAGTTCGTTTATCAAGACCTTATAAATGATTGATTCTTCATCATATAACTATAATGAGTGGCACTCGATTAATCATCATAAGGTGATTAATAGAGTCAATTTCTTTAAATTCCTCTCTCAAAATAGGCCAAACAGCCCCCTGCTACTCAAGCTGAGGTTGTGCAAGGGAATACAAGGCCGATGTTTTTGTGGAACTGCCATCTGAAATAGTCATGTCTCCTAATCTACACCCAATATATGCATCAGCTATGGCAAACCATGGTCTTCCCAAAATGATTGGATATCCTCCCAATGTTGCTTTTGGGGATAAAATCATAAAGTCTACAGGATATTCCCAGGAATCTAGAATGACCACTATATCTTCTATTATACCATCAGGTCTTACTGCAGAGCCATCAGCAAGTTGGAGAACTGTGGGTGTAGCCCTTAAACTATCTATCTCTAGATGTTTCATTACTTCCCTTGTCATTACATTAATGGCTGCCCCTAGATCAACTAAAACATTTTTTATCTGACTGCCATTAATGACTGTAAAGCGGAAAAATCGAACCCTAGTTGTTCTCCCCTCCCCAACTCCAAGGAGAGAGAAGGGAGATTCACTAGGGTTGATGGTTTTCACTTAGGAGGGACTTTACATTCAAAAGAGGGGTTGAAACCCACAAGATCCAATCCCACGCAATGCAAGATTGGATTCTAAATGAGTTTCAAGGGTTGTGATAGCAAGGCTACCCTCTTTTGTAAAGAATGTAGATAGAATGATTAAGCTAGGAATACATAGAAAGTGAGAAAGATTCGCTTATAAGCTAAGATAGGGATATGATATGAAGTTGCAGACCTGGAATTAGTAGTAAAATGTTGGGATGGTGCTGTTCTACAAATTTGAGCAAAAGTTGACGGGACGATGGCGCCCGGCGTGCACACGGTCCTCCGAAAAATCTGCGAAACGAAGGGGGATCTGTTCGTCTCTGCACAAGGATTCTAGATCTTCAATTTCAGCTGCATACCTGCAACCTAAACACAGAAAAGCGAAGATGATTGGGGGGTTCGGGATTAGGGGTTTGCCCTTAGGTCAAACCCCGATTTTGGAATTAACCAAGAAATGAGAAATGCTGTAAATGTAAATGACTGTAATGTAAAACAAGTACTAGTACCTTGTTGTAAGGATGTTTGTATCCTTATATGTGAAGGTATAGATGTTGTTGTTTGTTGTATGTTGTATGTTGTAGCATGTGATCTCCTCTTCAATGGTTGAATCCTTGTCTTGAATGCAACACTTAGCCTTGAATGGAGACTTAGAATGATCAATTGCTTTAAGGAATGTTTGAATGCTTGAATGCTTGAATGCTTGAATGTTTGAGTATCGTTTCCACCTTTTTCACCTCTATCCAAATGAGAGAGGAAAATGTAGTTTATATACTTGCCAATTAGGGTTGATAGACTGATTTTCCCGACCTTAAGCCGACCAGGAAATGTTATTTTCCAATTTGCAAACAAAAAGACCCGAAGTCCCATAGGAGACCGGGCCCAAAATAGGGCCAGGGACCAGGGCGCTGGGCGCCATGGTCCTGGGGGACCAGGGTGCTGGGCGCCCTAGTCCTGAAGGACCAAGGCACTGGGCGCTCTGGTCCCACCTCCCGGGACAACAGGGTGCAAGGAGGGATCAGGCAGGGTGCTGGAAAAATGTAGTTTTTGATGTTGTGGACAAGTTTCGGGGTCTCCATTCAGGTTCAGTGTTGCGTCACCATCGTGAAGACCCAAATGCGGTCGAAATTGCAAGTGTCACAATTTTAGGATGCTACATTTAGCCCCCACTTTAGCGGGAGTATAAGCATACGCTCATACTTTCGGTAAAGTACAAGGAAACAACATTGAAAAACTTTCACCACGTCAAGGAGGCAAGATACACCAAGCCCCCAGTGGACTAAGGATCTTACGACTTCGATTGACAAAGTAAAAGGGAAGATCACGAGGGAGAACCATGACTGTCAGTAGTAAGGTTCCCTCACTATGAGTCATGCAAGAAAGATATCAAAAATTTTCAAGGCAAAGCTAAATTTGCCAAGAAATTTTCAAGTATCTTGAAAAGATATGAACGGGATGTATGCCCCCCTATGTTAAAGCGATCGCACATGCCTCACCGGGGGTGATTGCTTTAAGGTAGTGATACATATAAGAAATGAGAAAGGAGCACGTTATCACAAGGATTTATCCCCCAAGTGTGAGATAAGCCCAAGGATAATAGACACAAAACATAAAGCACAAGGTGACTTCACTTTCCTCGGGTTCAGTATGCTATATGATAATTCATGTATATCATATGTATGTATGCATAATTGTTCTTCATTCCCCAATCAAGGAAGGTCACTTAGAAGAAGGGAACACATGTGTCTTTTGAGTCAACATGAGAGAGACCAAAGAGATCTCAATGCTTTGCATCATCCTCAAGTAGACAACACTAAGGACAACAAATAGAAGAATGAGAATAACATATAGAAGAAGTAACAAAAGAGAGGAGGAGAGAATCTGCTATGCTAATGAACTAGTCTAGCACGTCATCTACCCCCCGATCTTGCTGATCAACATTTCGGGAAGGCAGGGAACACGCTAGAGGAGGAACATTCAACACAGCAGATGGAGCTATCACAAGATCCAAACAAGGGCTATGTTCATGTTCCAAGCCACGTTGTTCTTGTCTAGGAGCTAGGATAAGTGCTTTAGAAAATTCATTAGATAAATGGTTATCAACATCAACAAGTTCATATTCACTATCAGAAGCAAGAGAAGTAACATTTTCATCTATATCATCATCAAGATTTATAAAAATAGGGTCTTTAACTCGCATAGGATCAAGACCATCATGCATCTTATGTTTAGGAGATTTCGGCTCAATCGTCGGCTGAGGAGAAAATGAAATAATATTAGTTGAAGGTGTTTTTGGGGATTGCAAAGTTTGAGAGGCAGCTGCCTGAGCTCTAAGACGACGCTTTCGTCGGCGTTCACGTGCATAACGATTTCGTCTAGTCTTAGTAGGAAGTTGCGAAGATTGAGGAGGAGGAGTGTTCTCATTCTTGTCACTTGGGTATTTAGGTTGTGGTTTCTTAGGCTGAAAAATAGGAGAAGAGGAAGGTCTCTTCTCTCCATAAGAGGAAGGAGGAGGAACTGCTCCATATAAGGGAGGAATATTTGGTTTAGGAAGGAGACCAAGTCCATCATGACGAGGAGGGATAGGTCTACTCTTGGGAAGTTTATTAGATATAGGCATAGTCACATCCATAGGGATGGGTTGGGAATCTTCTTGAGGAAAGACATTAGTTTTATCTTTCAAAGGAAGAACTTCCTTCTCAAGAATGATAGGAATGTCAAGTTTGGGTGTTCTAGGTTCACTTAGAGATAGGATCATATCTTTTTTCCACTTTTGATAAGATTTGAAAAGATGATCACTTCACGGAGGAAGAGATTGGAATTGTTTAGGCCAAAAGTAATCAAGAGGAATGCTAGAAGTTCTTTCGGCTGGTTTAAAGAGACTATGATTGAGAGTAACAACTTCACCATTATGGGGAAATTTCAAACACTTGTGAATAGGAGAAGCAATAGCTTTCATGGAAGATAGCCAAGGATAGCCTAGCTTCACACGAAATTGTTCGGATGATGGAATAATAGCAAAGTCCACATCAAGGGATTTGTTATGGACCTCAATAGGTAATGTAATAGAACCAATTGCAGGAGAAGAAAATGCATCAAATAATTTCACAACAACATTTGTTTCGTCATAGATCACTTGATTCAATTGCAAAGTAAAAATAAATTCTTCAGTAATGATATTAACCATGCAAGAAGGATCAATAAGCACTCCACGGCAAGGTGTATTTTTGACTTTTGCAACTATATATAAAGGACCATCAGGTGCCCTGATAGTTTCACTGAATCAAAGGTGATGGAAAGTTCTTTAGGGATTTTCTGCTGCTCCACATAGTTAATCACATTCGGAGTCATGGACACAAGATCATCAGGTGAGACAGAGGAATCAGTAGTATCAATTGCATTAGAGGTATGAGAAGGTAATGGATCAGTAAAAATCTGAAGATTTTGGTTAGGAGGAGCTACAGATGTGTTGCCTTTATCATTCACTCCAGAAACAGAAATAGTATTATTATCAATCAAATCTTGAATTTTACCCTTTAAAGCAAAACATTTTTCAGTATCATGCCCAGGTTGACGATGAAATTGACAAAAAGATTTGTTATCAAAATAGGGTGAATTAATCTTTGCAGGATCTATTTGCCTTATAGGAGGAAGAGTAAGCACATTTTGTTCCAATAACTTATTCATAATACTATTGAATGATTCATTCAAAGGAGTAAACTTTCTTTCTTTCTTGAAAAACTTAGAAATAGGAGGCACACCTGATGCTGCATTCACATTGTTGTTGATGATGTTTTCATTGAATTTAATGGACTCTCTGTTCGGTTTAAACTTCCCAAATGGTTGTTGACTACTATCGCCCTTATCACTTGGAGCCATAGGATGTGATTGTTCCATTTGACTCACAGTCAGTTGATAATTGTGAAGAGTTGCGCACAACTGTTGGAAAGAAGTAAACTCAGAAAACAGGAGTTTGTCTCGAATATATTTTTGTAAATTAGAAATAAAGATTCTTTGAATATCATTGTCAGGCACTGGAAAAGAAATTTGAGCATACAAATGCTTATATCTACCAATGAAATCAGTCACTTTTTCTTTAACACCTTGTTTACAATGCATTAAATCAATCAAAGTAACTTTAGGACTTATATTGTTTTGAAATTGTTGAATGAAAGCATTTGCAAGTTGTTCGAAAGAAGTAATAGAATAGGAAGGCAATGAGCAATACCATTGTAGGGCTTTGTCTCTTAATGTTCTAGTAAACAATTTTGCAAGCAACCTTTGGTCATAAGCAAAATCAGTACATATTGTTTGAAAGGTCTTAACATGTGTTAGAGGATCACCCTTACCATTATAAAGCTCCAAATGTGGAATTTCAACATGTTTAGGGGGAATAGCTCGAACAATGTCTCGAGAAAGTGGGCTCGCAACATCAAATGTGGGCACACTAAACTTAGATTGATTCATAGAGGCAAATTGTTGCTGTAAAGAAGAGACAGTTTGTGCAAATTGTTAATGGTCGCTTTAGTCGAAGAGTTCATATTAGACGTGTTAGATTGTGATGGAGGTGTTATGTTATTGAAAGAAGGTAGAGAGTAAGGTGGTGGGACACTATGATAGTTAGTCATAGGAGATGATTGGAAAGGAGGAACACTACAAGGAGGAATGGAAAACGAATTGCCCCCTTGTGTCATGTTCATTTGTGGTGATATAATAGGAACACTTATTGAAGGAATGAATGAAGAAGTCAGATTGAATGAAGGAAGAGGGTTGATTGAAGAAGAGGGATTGCCCCCATGACTAGTGATCATAGGAGGAATGTCTTGTATTGAAGTAGTCATTATGTTTGATGTAAAAGTAGGTATACTAGCAATAGAAGTCGTCAAAGGAATAGAATGATTGTCTTGAGTAGGAGGTTGTGTATAACCTAAGGTTTCAGCACAAATTTTCATAGGCATCACATTTGAATCCACAATGTGTGCAATACCACGCAAAATATCAATTCCATTCTTATCACTTTGAAGCATACGTTTTAGACCCTCAATTAAAGGAAGAGCTTGACTATCAGGGTATTCTTGAGACATCCATTGTCAAAAATCATCAAATTGGTTATCCAATTTTGAAAGTTGTTCTACAGAAACCTCATGGAGAGATTCTTCGTCATTAAGAGGATTAGAGGAATTACCCATGTCCTCATTAAAAAGGCCATTCAAATTAGGTTCCATCTCCTCGGTAATTACACCTAGGGAGGACTTAATTCTAAGGCTTCGTCTAACGGGAATAGTGTAAGTAGGACTTATTGTTGTAAAACTCATGCACTAAAGAGAGAGAGAGATTTTGAATTTTAGAGGTAGCAAATTTCAGTAAAATCAGCCAATCTTGTAGATTTAAGCTGTTAAATACAATCAGGACAATCTCCCAAAATTTCAGAAAAAATGTCCGGGACTGTGGCACTCGGGGTGCACACGGTCCTCGCAACTTTTTTTGAAATTTACAGGGATGAAAGTTATGATGATTTTACAGCTAACCTGAAAAAATTGAGTGATTTTACGATCTATAGATAGGCCAAATTAAAGTTGCAATCTCAAAATTGAACCCTACCAAGATTGTCGAAAAATGCAAAATTTGAATTTTGAAAAAGAGAGGGAAACTGAAATTTTGAATTTTATGATTTTAGAGGGAATACCAAAAGCAATGCAAGTTTTGAAATTTGAAAATTGACTCAATTTCACGCAAAATTCAATTTTGAAAGCGGAAATCAAAGTTGTTGTAATTAAGCACTTAATTTCAAAAGTCACAAATTGCAAAAATTTGAATAAAGCACTGAAATTTCGAATGAATGATAACACACTTTTCAGATTTAGGACTGTAAGAAACACAATTTTGACACAAATTTCAATTTCAAATTTTTTTGAATGATTAGAAGCCTCAATCCAAGCAATCGCTAGACCAACTTTGACTGTAATTTTGAAAGTGTTAGAATTGATGAAATCAGCCAAAATTCTGGATTTTAGCAGAAAAATATAGTAAGATCTAGCTCCCGAAATTTTGAAAAAAATGTCGGGGACGATGGCACTCGGAGTGCACACGGTCCTCGCAACTTTTTTCCAAATTTTGAGGGATGAAAGATATTGTGATTTTATTGCGGAATCCAAAGTTACAGCCGATTTGGAGGTGTTTTGATTAGTGAAATTGTCGGACAAAGGTTGAATCAAGAGGGTCTCAAAAATTAGGGTTTTGACACTTAACCACTTAATTTTCAAAATTAAAGCACAAATATGAATTGATAGTTTGTAATAGAAGGGCAGATCTGAAACAAGCATTAACAATTAAACATTTCACAAGTTTAATTACTTAAAAAGAAAATTTAGGGTTTTTATGCAATTAACCTCTAAAATTTTGCAAAAGATCAAACATGGAAATATAATTAGGAAAGCAAAATTTTTAGATCTAACCATGAATAATCAGAAAGGATGTTCACGTCAGGTTCACCAAAATGTAAAGCGGAAAAATCGAACCCTAGTTGTTCTCCCCTCCCCAACTCCAAGGAGAGAGAAGGGAGATTCACTAGGGTTGATGGTTTTCACTTAGGAGGGACTTTACATTCAAAAGAGGGGTTGAAACCCACAAGATCCAATCCCACGCAATGCAAGATTGGATTCTAAATGAGTTTCAAGGGTTGTGATAGCAAGGCTACCCTCTTTTGTAAAGAATGTAGATAGAATGATTAAGCTAGGAATACATAGAAAGTGAGAAAGATTCGCTTATAAGCTAAGATAGGGATATGATATGAAGCTGCGGACCTGGAATTAGTAGTAAAATTTCGGGACGGTGCTGTTCTGCAAATTTGAGCAAAAGTTGATGGGACGATGGTGCCCAGCGTGCACACGGTCCTCCGAAAAATCTGCGAAACGAAGGGGGATCTGTTCGTCTCTGCACAAGGATTCCAGATCTTCAATTTCAGCTGCGTACCTGTAACCTACACACAAAAAAGTGAAGATGATTGGGGGGTTAGGGATTAGGGGTTTGCCCTTAGGTCAAACGCCGGTTTTGGAATTAACCAAGAAATGAGAAATGCTGTAAATGTAAATGACTGTAATGTAAAACAAGTACTAGTACCTTGTTGTAAGGATGTTTGTATCCTTATATGCGAAGGTATAGATGTTGTTGTTTGTTGTATGTTGTATGTTGTAGCATGTGATCTCCTCTTCAATGGTTGAATCCTTGTCTTGAATGCAACACTTAGCCTTGAATGGAGACTTAGAATGATCAATTGCTTGAAGGAATGTTTGAATGCTTGAATGCTTGAATGCTTGAATGTTTGAGTATCGTTTCCACCTTTTTCACCTCTATCCAAATGAGAGAGGAAAATGTAGTTTATATACTTGCCAATTAGGGTTGATAGACTGATTTTCCCGACCTTAAGCCGACCAGGAAATGTTATTTTCCAATTTGCAAACAAAAAGATCCGAAGTCCCATAGGAGACCGGGCCCAAAATAGGGCCAGGGACCAGGGCGCTAGGGGCCATGGTCCTAGGGGACCAGGGCACCCTAGTCCTGAAGGACCAAGGTGCTGGGCGCTCTTGTCCCACCTCCCGAGACAGCAGGGTGCAAGGAGGGATCAGGCAGGGTGCTGGAAAAATGCAGTTTTTGATGTTGTGGACAAGTTTCGGGGTCTCCATTCAGGTTCAGTGTTGCGTCGCCATCGTGAAGACCCAAATGCAGTCGAAATTGCAAGTGTTGCAATTTTAGGACGCTACAATGACTATACTCACAACAGGACTACCTGGATCAGAATACTCTGGAATAGCAATTTTTCCTAACATAATATTAGCCAATTGACCCATAACATGAACTGTTTGTGGATCCTTTTTCTTTCTACCAGGTTTCTTTAGGCATGCCTCTTTCAATGCTTTACTATATATTGGAGCATCCTTTATTGCTTGCAGCAATGGAATTTTAACACAAATGTGCTTCAGTTGATCAAGAATATCAAAGCTTTGTTGTTGATCAGTTGAAACTTCTTTGTCTTTCAATCTATGGGGAAATGGTGGTAATATTTGATTATGAGGTATTACATCTTTAGGATTAGAGATTGGTTGCTCTTCTTGTACCTCACTAATAACTCGCTGAGAGGGATTAGGTAGTGTTGTTCTAGATTGTAGGTGAATATCATCTAGTGATAAAGAATAGGCTGGGTATTGATTAGCATCAGCTGAATAAGCTTGTTGTTGTTGCTTAGATTTGATATTTGGATTAGGCAACAGTTGAGTAGGCAGCTGTGTTGGCTTGGGAGGTGGTGCTATGGCTACAAGAGGTGGCATTAAAGCAGGAGGTTGTGGCTGCTAAGCAGGTGGTTGATATCTAGAAGATTGGGATGACCATTATGGGTTTCCCCTCCATTGAGAGGTAGGTTGCCAATTCCCTTGAAACTGGTTCCTTGCACCTTGAGGTGGATACCAGTTTCCCTGTGGCTGTTGCCACTGGGGGATTTGATTAGAAAATTGTTGTCCTTGGCCTTGTGATCCATACCAATGTGGATAATTACCAAAATTTTGAGAATACTGTGTTTGCCATTAGTTATTTGGTGCATAAGAATTACCACTATAACCAGAAAAGGAAAGTGGATTAGGTGGCATACCTTGTCTTTGAAAATTTGGTCTTCTCTGAGCAACATAGAAGACTTATTCATCCTCCCCTTGAATTGGTTTGAAATCAGGTACTTCAACATTTTCAACCATCTTACATCTGCAATCTTTCTTCCACTACTTACAATAAGGACATAATTCTACAAGAAATGCATCAGCTTCCTCATGCTTCTTCTTAGCTACCAATGTATCCAACTGAGTAGCCATATTGTTTATAATATCCTCCTTGAAATCTTTTAACAAATGGCTAAGTTCCAACCTAGAAACTCTAGTTCCAGATGATGATGATAGTGCTCCTAGCATAAATCTCCTATTCTTCTTAGAAGTAGATCTGGAATACTTCTTACAAATTTGTCCTATTTCAGCCCAAGTAGACTGTGTAATGTTTCCTCCCCCCATTAGATCTAAGGAATCAGTGCATTCATCATTGATACCCCTCAAGAATATCAATTTGAGGGAATCTTCATTCAGAGTACTATGCTTGGACTTCTTGACACTAAACAAAAACCTTTCCAGATAATCCTCAAGGCTCTCATCTTCAGTTTGTGTCATTCTAAAGATATCGTCCCCATGATGATCATCGCCTCTACAATAATCTTTGTATTTTGCAAGAAACAACCGTTTCATTTCATCCCATGTATTGATTGTGCTACTACCCAAGTTCATAAACCATCTCAAGGATGACTCCTTCAAAGTGGTTGGAAAATTTTTGAGTCTATGGGCATCTGTAGTATAGTCAAAACTCCTACAGAGAACATCAAACTCAAACAGAAATGTATCCGGACCCTCTGTCACCAACCCATAGAATTTAGGAAGTGAAGATGCTGGAATGTTCTTGAGGTTAGCATTATCATGCTGGTCAGAGATGAGAAACTCAAATGTTGGGCCAGGTGGTGGATTATTTCCAATAGGAGGTGGGTTCCCTTGCATTGGACTTGTGGGGGTTATTACAATAGGCAATTCTTCTTCTTGTGGACCAAAAAGGAATTAAAGACTACCTTTTGAAAATTCAGACTCAGGGTGATTCAAATTTTGTGGGACTTGATACTGCTCAGAAAAAGGGTTTATATCTGGAAAACTATCTTCTTCATGAGTAGTATGAGTGGGCAAAAATCTACCTCTGGCATCTCTTCTTCTATTATGCATGCAGATTCATGAAATTCAAACAATTAACTAAAAACTAAAATAATCATAAAAGGATCTTAGCTTGACACCATACCCAGCAACGGCGCCAAAAATGTCTACCCCAACTATAATGACAATAATAATACCCCTAATTGAAATCTCAATCCGATGTTTGGACATTCATATGGTAGAGTTTACTATTCTCATGGCTGGTGTTCATTTAGTTGTCAATCCAGGAACGTAAAACTTGAAATGGGTCTGCAATATATATGCACTAAGCTCCTTAATGATTATTCTAAATTACTGCAGGAAAGGTAGGAATGGAAATCATAAAAGGCTAAATGAAAACTTTACAAAACTTTTCTAAAATGATCTAATGAAAATAATAGGAATCACACTGTTCTGCCTTGGCTGCAGGAACAGTCAAAGGATCTATTTCCAGTGGCTGAAGGAACAATCCAGTCATGAACTTCTACTACAACTAAGTAAAAATTAACTTCAATAATCATAAACATAGGATCACTCACCAAGTGGGCCCCCTTGGATGAGTGATATCAAACTCTCAGCAAAGAACTATTAATAGATCAGAATAACATATTTTTATTCATTTCTTCCTGAAAGATGATTACATATTCTAAGAGAGAAAATTTAGAATGCATGACAAAAAATCTGCTCAATCCCTTTCCATTCTGTCTAACTCTTAGAAAAGAAGGAAGAGCTTATTATAAAGAAAAGATAAACTACAATGGACAACTCTAGTTATACCCAGAAGAAGAGGCAGATAACTGTCAGATGAAGGGGATAACAAAGAGCTTGGCTACAGGAACTGTGGATCTGAAACCGAACCACAGTCTTTGCACGCCAAAGTGATATTTTGCAAATTAAACATGCACCAAAGTTAAACTCACATGGTGAAGTACAAATGCTCTGATTATGCCATAGATTGCACTCACTTGAATCTCCTTCAATTTGACCTCCAACTATCTGAACGTGATTCTCCAGTCCTTAGGTGCGAAAGAAAATTCTCCACGACAATATCAATTATTATCTGCACTAAAACAAAAACAACATACAAGGACATGCATATGGATCTTACTTAACTAATACATTCATTAACTCACATATGAAATCATCCTAAATAATCTAGATATCACAGGGACAAACCATTTGGCTACAAGAATAAATTGGCATGGCTATAGGAATTAACCGACAAAGTTCAAACATGATTTCTTAAGTTCAGTTTTAAAACATGGATTACATATAGTCAATTCACAATATTTTACTATCACAATGCAACCCAAAAGATACCAAAAACCTAAGAGTCTTGATAAAAAACATGTCAATACACTGACTTATCAATGATGAAAAGGAAACTCTTAGAGAACTTGCAAACAAGTTGAGACAAGAAAATAATACTATGAAGAATGAAATGTAAGATATGACTATGAGGTTTTGTAAAGACAATGAAGACAAGAAGAAGAATGAAGAAGACTTGACTAGGAGACTAAATGATGTTGGAAATGAAAATCTAAGACTTAGTCATGAAAATGATATGTTGAAGATAGATTTGATTCACGTGCAACATGATAAAACTGAGCTTATGAGACAAATGGGAATTTTGGAAAATGAATTGTGTACTGCAAATCAACACAAAGAGAAATTCAAGAAAAGTTTAGAGGAACTTGATAACATGCTGAAAAGTCAGAAACCTAATGGAGATACTAATGGACTTGGATTTAAAGTTGGAGAAAGTTCCGGTACTGCAAACAATCTAGATCAGAACAAATCGGTAAGACAACCTAATGCTTACAAGTTTAATGGCAAATGTTTCAATTGCAACAAATATGGTCATAAAGAAAATCACTGTAGATTTAGAAACAATCAGAAAATTAATGCACCCACCGGTCAATGTTCCAAATGCAACAAAGTTGGTCATAATTCAGAAAACTGCAGAATGAATGTGAGATGCTATGTTTGTGGAAGATTTGGGCACTTATCTAATCAATGTAGAACACAAACCGACATAGGATATGGAAATTCTATTAAGAGGAATAATGTGACTTGTTATACTTGTAACAAAATTGGACATATTACAAAATTTTGTAGAAGCAAGACTTCACCGACAAATAATAAAGGATCCAGTTTGAAAGGCAAAGAAAAGGTAGATGAGGTAAAACAAGAATTTTCAAAACAATGGATTAGGAAGAGAGATCAAAATGTTGATGAGACTATCTCTATACCGGTAGAACAAAGTAACCCTCCACTGGAAGGAGAATCTTCATCCAACTGAGAAGTAACCCTTTGGGGGTATTGAAGCAAATTGAATATCATGTAGATTACCCTCGGTCGATGGTGAGAAGATAGATTTCTTCTTTACCGGAAGATGTGTTAAGTTTTCACTTAACCGAAGAACATTTAATGCGGTTGGTAAGAGAAAAGTCATTATAAACCATCAGATTTCCCTCATTTTTGACTCACCAAGCATTCAAATTAGTAGAGAGCACGAAAATTGAGCGAAGGAATTCAAGAAAAGGTGCAAAGCAATTTCTTTCAAGCATTCAGATATTGCCAGGCAGCTAAAGGTATTTTTCAATGGCTTCTTCTTCTACTCTCGAGTTTATTGTGAATCCTACTATTGTGGAAAATGTAAAATGCCCTAGACCCGTGTTTAAAATAATTCTTGAAGTAGCTAAGCAAGATGATTCCATAGGGACATTTTTCAAAAATTCCTAAAGGTGTAGCATTTGTTGAAGACCCTAGATTATATATACATTGCAACATTGAAGAATTAGGTTCTGAGGAATTGTTGAAAATGTTTAGAATGGTAATTTGTGTTGAAAATGGCACTGTTAAACCTGAACACAAGATTGTGGAGACTTTAGGTTTTATTGAGATATTGAATATCCCTGAATTTCTAGAAGAAGTAGTGAGAATTGTCCTAAGTAGAGCACATGGAGAATTTCTATGGTTGGCTTCTGTCTACAAAATAACCCGATAAGAAATTAGGGCAGTAACTAGTTTACCCTCAACCGGCATCAAACCTGACAAAACAAAGAAAGTTCCTAACAACAAAGTAATGACCCTAACTGGAGCAAAATCAGATAGTAGATCACTAAGAGTGAATGATATCAAAGACATCAATGTGAGATTCATAAATATGGTGCTAGGTTACAAGACTACACATGCAAACAAGCTTAATTCAGTTTCTAGTCTTTGCATTAACAATGCTTATGAAATGGTTAACAACAATGCAATGATAGATGTGTGTGAATGGCTAAAAGATGAACTCATAGATAATTTGAAAAAGATTAAAGGAGATAAGAAAGGGACATTTCACTTTGGTAATCTTTTAGTATGCTTAATGCTGCATTTCACTAAGGTTATCCCTGGTATAGGACCAAAAGACTTTGGATATGATATACCGGTAGGAAAACAATTACAGGAAGCTTTTACCAGCATGGGAACTGCAAAAGACAAAAACATAACTGAATACTTTAAATCTTTTCAAGCTAAAATGAAAACTAGAGAAAGACTACCGCAGAGTGTAGTGGACAAATATGACAAAGAAATCTATTTTGTCATGAAGAACGATGGGACATGGATGGAAGCTATACTTCCTCGAACTATCTGGGTAACTGAAATGGGTTATGAGGTAGATCTCAACATTATTGAGACTTATGCAAAAACTTTGTTAGATGCACCAAGAGAACCAACATAACAAGTTTTTGGTAGTGCTGAAACTATTGAGAGTGGTGTAAAAACAATGAAGCAAAGAAAGAAAAGAGAAAAGTACATTAGGGATGCTTCGAAGAAAGTAAAGGAAATCAAAGAAAATGTTATGAACTTTACTGGGATAATGACTAGTGAGCTTGAAGGACTGCAACCAGTACCCTATCCTTCACGCAAAAGAACAAGGACCTTGATGAAGAAACAACAGGCAGTAAGGGAATCAACCAAGAAACTAACTCCCAAGAAGAAACAGAAACCGGTCACACCTTCATTAGATGATTTGTTAAATGAAATAACTGATGATGAAAATTTGGCTAATGTGAGTAAATTGCACAATTCATTTAATGACTCTAACAAGGAAAGCATTGAGAACTTAAATATAAACTTGGTCCTAAGTTAGACAATCTTATCTCTCAGAGAAATCAAATCTCTAAGGCATTACTTCAAGGAGAACGATCACCAGAAGAGCACATGCATCATCTCACCGACACGATCCAATAGACTAAGGCAATCTTAAATGACAACAAAAGGTTGATGCAGAGTCATAATTTGGTTTTAGAAGATATCTTTCAGATTGTAACCAACCGGTTATAGACCTTGAGGTGAATTTTTCTTTTTTTTTTTTGCACTCGTTTGACAATTTTTGACAACCTTTGTCATTGATGTCAAAGGGGGAGTGGAGAGAGAAAAATACTTATTCAGAGGAGATCATTTGCTCAGGGGGAGTACATCTTTTTGGTAACCTTTTTGGAATTTAGTTTTGGAACAGTTTTTGGATTTTTCTCATGAGTGTTGCCATCAATGCCAAAGGGGGAGATTGTTGGCATTCTACACTCTTATGAGAATAGTTGATGTTGTCATTGATGGAAACCATATGGAAAGCTTCTGAAATTCATCTGATAAGCCACCCACAGTTATTGACACCGGCAATAGACATCTACATACACTGACAGGCACTTCACTGGCAACGACACCAATACATACCAACACTCTAGCCGACAGGGAATAAAATTTTGTTTATTGTATTTTAATGTAATTATCTTTTGTAAAGATGGCATGGTACATTGTAATAGACTCATATATGTATGAGATTTTGTAAATCATTATGTGTGGAGAATGAGAGAGTAAGAAAATAAAAAAGGGAAGGATGTTATATGCAAATGCATAAGGCAAATTTTGTATAAGGGTTTGGTTATAGAATCTTAAACTGGTACTTAACCTGGCATAGTTGATGCTGATTTGAAGCAGCACATTGTATTGGATTTCATAATCCACTTTTGTAGTCAGTGTGACTCTTATTGAGCAATGAGCTCTAGGCAGTTGGCCTTCCTGCATGTGTAGGCCCCTCATTGTAAGTAATATTTATTCATTGGCCAGTGAGTGAATATTGTGGGTCACAAATCCCACCGAGGTTTTTACCACACCAAGTTTCCTTGTTAAATATCTTGTGTTATGGTGTGTTCTCTATGCTGTCTTTGTTATTCTTATTTTCTGCATTAATTCTTATTTACCGATACACTATTTTGGGATGCAAAGTTCTTAATAAGTTTAAATATTTTGCTAACTGGTTAGATACTGATTCACCCCCCATCTCAGTATCTTTGGGACTTCCATTAATCCTAACACTTCTAAATCCCAATGTAAACATCCCTCTTCATACTCCAAATCCATTTTAGGTCCTTTTATTCCAAATTCAAAGCCTTCCTTACTTTCATCCATCTTAGGACCCTACATTCCTCCATCGCCTATCCATATGTCCTCTAGCTCACAATCTAATTACCCTATCTTAAATAAAGATCAACAAAGGCACACATCTATGAGCACCTTCCAACCATCTACCTACATCAACCTATCCAAAAGACCTTTGCATCATTCCTATTCATCTATGAATACCATTCCCTTTCCCTTTGGAAGCAATTTGGATGTCAAGCATAAATTCCACAAGTCCAAAAATCCACTTACATCTAAAGATCAACACGTCCCATCTAAAAGACATGTCAAATCAAGAAAAATATGATCCAAAAGTGAAAAGAAATATTTTCTTTGGAATTCGTGCACATTCTACAAAATCAGAGGGCCAAGACATTGAGAAAGTAAGGGTCTAATGGGACTCGAATGATGAGGCTTCAACCATGTGGGATGATGCTTTGAGGTTGACAAATTTGTACCGCTACTTGTTTGTAGGCTTCCAAGAGTAAGGTTTAGTTCTAGGGCGGAGGATGTAATACCCTTCCATGCTTGCTTCCTATTTTTGCTTCTATTGAACTCATGGTTGACTCTATGTGTGTATTGTGTTCCTTGGATGTATGTGTGGACATATTTATTTGATTCATGTTGATTCTATGTTTTAGGACTAGATGATGTTTATGCAACTTATTCATATGAGGACATATTAGTGATATTAGGGTTTGATGCTTATGATTTCTTAATGCCTATATGTGAGATGATGTATTATGCTTATGATGGATTATGATTTACTAACATGTGTTTCAGGTGATTCTATTGGAGGATTGATTATGATTACTAATGCTATTTTTAGATGTATATATGGATATATATGTTGTTTAGGTGTTTTTTTTGTTTTAGTTGATGTAGGTACTAGGCATCGACTCCACTTGGCTTCATAGGTCTGAATGTGCATAAACAATCCCCGATGGTGGTATATGGAGATAGCATTAGGACCAAGTGACCTATCCCTAACCATTGTCCCAAATTAGGGAAATAACCTTGGCTTTGAGTTTACCTATTCCAATTGCCACAAACATAATGTTTGTATCCCTAAGTAAGTTAGATTTGGTTGTGTGGTATTTGATGTTTTAATCTTGGCAATGTTTATGTGTTATATTTTTAATAATATTTATGTTGTTAGTAATATCATTTATAGTGTAAATATTTTAAGGAACACAAATGAACCACTAAGAGGGAGGTGAATCAATGGTAACTCAAAATTTGAACTTTTTAAAAGATTAAATCTCTAAAAACAAAGATCAAGCAACTTTGAGAAAAGATACTAAAAATATCTACACACAAACATAGAAACAAAACCCATAACACAAGATATACGAGGAAAACCCATGATGGGGAAAATCCTCGGTGAGAAATATTGCTAGATTCTTATGCTCTAATCCAACCTCACAATGGAAAGAGTTTGATTACAAAGTTTATGGGAACCAACCCAAAGGAGCACCAACCCCTGATATGAGAACCCACTCAGATGATTACAATAAAGTAATATAAGTTACAAATTGAATACCTCGTTACAAATGATGTTTTGTAGCACGTCGTGTTTTCCACACCTGAAACTGAATCTGCTCTTTTCTGCTTACAAGCTTTGTCTTCTACTCTCCAATATTCTTGAATAACTCACTGCACTCTGTCTTGTCTTTGTGTCATCTCTTCTAATCTCTACCCTAATCATATTTCTGATCTGTGATTTTTTCTCTCTCTTCTCTCTGCTTCACTTGATGTGAATTACACATTGTGATGTTTACACATACTCTCTCTATTCTTCACACTCTAATTTCATTGTAGAATTCATTAACCTTACACACATAATCCTTTGCTGACATGCATCCTCTTTATATACATTTCATTTACCTCCACAAGCTCATCCAAAATATATATCATCACAGATCAAACAAAAAATAGTTTGCATCATTATCATGCAACATGATCTGTACAATTTATTATACTACATTAGAATCATTCATTGAGTGGGTTTGCATTTTTTTCACATCATAGAAAATTTGTCCCATGCTGTAATTATCTAATTGGATCTTGTAAATCACACAACAAAATGAAATATGATGAGATTTATACAAGTCACTTTCTCCAAAACATCTTCATCCTTAGGTCAAAAAGTTCTCAACATGCTTATGTAGACTGCCTTTGTTTCGACACCATGGACTACTTTTGTGTTAGCATCATCATCTCCAGAAATCAAAGAAAAAATGGTTTGGTGAAACTCCCATCACATTTTCAACATCACCGAATACCCTATGGGATGACGGGACTATGCACCATCTTCCACTTGCCCCACAAGATCATTTTTCATTCATCTTCTTGACTGTGGGCTGGCAGGGTGCTTTAATTTCTTTTGTTTTAATTACCCTACGAGGTCATTTCTATTTAGTTTTCTAATTTCTCCTTAGTTTTCCTAATATGGGATAGAAAGGGATGCCATTTACTTCATAGTTATGTTACCCCCATGAGACCAATTCACTTTAACTTTACTCATTGTAGGATAGCGGGGGAACCTATGGTGATAAAATGATGTGAAATCTACCCATCTTCTGACCAACCACCTTAGTCAACACAAAAAGTTGATATGTGCAACAACAACCATCCTTTGATCTCAAATTGTGCATGTAGTGATAAATGTTGATGTGTTGCATGTGGATAACATAGTGGGATTACTTTACTGTAACAATCATTGTATTTGACCTCTACATCCAATCTGCTGATCTTCCTCTGAGACACTCATCATCCTACATTTCTATCCCATGCATCATATCAATTTTTGACATCATAATTATGTTACCTCGTGAGACCATTTCACTTCAACTTTACCTGTCGTGGGAGAGTGGGGGAACCTATGGTGATAAACATGATGTGAAATACACTCATCTTTTGACCAACCACCTTAGTCTACACAAAAATTTGACTTTTGCAACAATGACCACCCTTTGATCTTAGGCTATGAATGTGATGATAAACACTGATGTGTTGAATGTGGACTACACAGTGGGATTACTGTACTGCAACAATCATTGTCTTTGACCTCTACATCCAATCTATTGATCTTCCTCTGAGACACTCATCATCTTGCATCTCTGTCCCATGTATCACATCAATTGTTGACATCAATGACAATCTAATGCCAACAATCTCCCCCTTTTACATTGACGTCAACCACACCTTATTTATCCCCCTTTGAAAACAATGGCAAAGGGTAGGGTATCCAACCTCGATCATCTTCTCTTCCTAGCACAATAATAATATTTGCAATTAGTTTGTTTACTCTATTCAATAGTTCTCCCCCCCTAAGAACTATAAAATATATGCTCTTTTAAGTGCTGAAGGAGGAATGGACAACACCCGACCTCAGTCTCAGATATTCAAAAATATCCTTAGGCAGAGTTTTTGTAAAAATACTAGCCACTTGCTCACCAGTACTTACATATTCAACTTTGACTTCTTTTTCAGCTACCTTCTCCCTCAATAAATGATACTTAATTTCTATATGTTTTTTCCTTGAGTGCATGAAAAGGTTCTTTGAGATGTTAATTGCACTTGAATTGTCACATTTTATGGATATAGGATCTGCATAATCTATTTGGATGTCCTTAAGTGTTTGCTTCATCCAGAGAACCCGTGAACAAAATGTAGTAGCAACTATGTACTCTATTTCAATAGTAGATAAAGAGATGGATTCTTGTTTCTTGTTGTGCCATTATACTAATCTACCAGCAAGGAAGAAGCCACCACCACTAGTGCTCTTCCGATCATCAATGCATCCTACCCAATCTGCATCTGTGTAGGCTTGCAAAGTACAGTCATCATTCTTTGGATACCACAAACCATAATCAAGTGTACTTTGCAGAAATCTAAATATTCTATTTATAACATTTACATGTGATTTCTTTGAGGAAGCTTGAAATCTATCTTCCATGCACACTGCTTGTACAATGTCTAGCCTAGAGGCAGTTAGGTATAGTAAAATTCCAATCATTGACCTATACATGGTTTGATCAACTTTAGGTGACTAGTCATTTTTTCTTAACTTGCATGCAGTCACCATGGGGATACTAACAAGCTTGCAATCCTCCATTTCAAACTTTTTCAACATATCTTTAGCATACTTGGTCTGGGAGATGAGTATACCTTTGTCTAATTGTGATATTTGCAAACCAAGAAAGTAGGATAACTCTTCTATCATTGACATTTCAAACTATGATTGCATCCAATCAACAAATTCTTTGCACAAGATGTCTTTATTTCAAACAAAGATAATATCATCTACATAAACAATAAGTATGATCATGAGATTACCTTTAGATTTAATGTATAACTTGTTGTCAACACATCCCTTTTTGAATCCTTGTTGATGTATATATTTGTCTAGCCTAGAGTACCATGCTCTAGGTGCCTGCTTCAACCCATACAATACTTTTCTTAACCTGCATACAAAGTCTCCTTTCTCAGAAGACTTAAACTCTTCAGGTTTCTCAATATAGACTTCTTCAAGATTACTATTCATGAATGCACATTTTACATCCATTTGATATACCTTATAGCCTTTGTGTGCTGAAAATGCTAGAAACAATCTTATGGCCTCAAGTTTGGCAACAAGAGAAAATGTCTCCTCATAATCTATGCCCTCTACTTGTAAATATCCTTTGTAGACTAGTTTAGCTTTGTTCTTGTTGTCACAAAAGTTTGCACCTTGTGATGATCAGACTTGATCATCAACCTTGTGAAATATTGAATCAACCTCTCAAGTGTGGGACCTTGCACTATTGTGAGGTTGAATCTCCAAAGAAGGCCAACTCCCTTTCAATTTGATGCAAAATGCTGGACCAACCCAACACATGAAAGTCTAATCTATTGATCTGATAAGGAAAAGGGAGAAAGAGGGATGCTTGAAAGAGGAAAAAAGGTTCACACCTAGATTGAATATTGATCTTCCTACCTATAACTACATATGGCATTAACAAAACCCACCCAAAGCATACACAAGTTTCTATCTAAATATGTTATCTGAGAAAAGATGAAGGTTAGGATTCTTATGTGATACAAAGGGAGTTGACAATTAACTCACAAATTGCATTCAAAGATGGATTCAACACAATCATCTATGAATGAGAAAAATAAAAGAGATGCATTCATAAAAGAAGGTGATAATTCACATGGAATTGAAAGAATTGAATCTAGGTAAAATAGACAAGCTTTATTAATGTAGGGCAAAGAAATTTTTACAGGGCATAGAAAAAAAGAATTCGTATGATAGAAAAAGAAGAAGATGCTGAGGAAATATAAAAAAATTGCCTTTATAGCTAAGGCATAACTCAAAATTGAACCTAGCTGGAAACCCTAACCCACCTAGGGTTAGGTTACCAAAAATATACAAGAGGGAAGATAAGATCAGATTGATTGATCTGATGGCGTGTTGAATTCGGCTATGAGAACATCCTCTGCCTCTGGAAAAGAAAAATCCTTGCATGCAAAGGGGAGATCTTTACGTAGATGCACATGTAGGGAGAAATGTCCTCATATCGCATTGAATGAGCATGGGCGGTGTTTGAAATTGGCTACAGAGGTATGGGGAGGGACAATCATCTCCTGAAAAATCAAGAAAATTCTGCATTAGGATCGCGTCTCAAAAGGCCTTTAGACCCATAAGTCTTCTGTTTACAATAAAGAGCCACAAGTGGCATCCGAAACCGGGCACAGGGTCATATCTAGAGTAATGGAAAGAAAATCCGGTGGTTGGATGAAATCGGGTTGAGAACTAGGTACCGACTGAACCAAAAGACTTGTCTTGACCATTAGGTCGATAACTACCCATGTAGAGGGATTTAAATTTCTAACATGCCCTTCCAGTTTGACTTTGGGCATTGGATCTGCCATCTTGTGCAAATATGGACTCATGGGATGACATCAAAATCTCCTAAAAAGAGTTCAACAAGATAAAAAAGCTGCTTTGTTGCCCCCAAAAGTCAGGTTGAAAAGGTCTTCACAATTTTGCAAGCCGCACCCACCACAGTCTCCTACATTGTCAAGACAAACTGCTTCGGCAAGACCCAAAAATCATTGTGTCACTAAGGGAAAGCTAAGATGAAAAGGCCTTTACCACTGAGGACCCACCACATCAGTCACTATTGTTTCCTTGCAAGCTTCCTTAGAACCCTAAAAATTCACCATGGGATGGTGGGATGACTTTCGCTTCTCTCTATTTCTATCACGTGCCCATTTTCCTTCCTCCCAATAGCATCACTTATCGCCCTGTCGAACAAAAATGGAACATTAGGATAGGGAAGAAAAGAGGAAGTATTCTTGTTCGACGTGACAAGGCGATAACAAATAAACCCTTGCCAACAAATTCATCCCCTTTATCATTTATCGTGTTGTCATACAAAACTGGAATATCAGAATAGGAAACAAAAGAGGAAGTTTTCCTGTCTGATGTGATGAAGCAATAACACCCTTTTTCAGTTGGTAGTAGGTAAAAGGGGCCAATCCCACTATGGACTTAGGACCCTTCAAGCGATGAACTTATGTGATTTGACCACCATGATTGGTCAACCCAAAAATAGAACATGGAGCTTGAATAGATGCAAGGGAAAAAAGACCCCTTCTACAAACTGCTAACAAAAATGCGCATAACACGTAGGTTATGGGAAAAAGCATTGAATTTCTTAGATTGGATCTACAGCTAAGTTGATAGAAAAGGGTCAACATTTTAGTGACTCAGAGGGGGCTCTAAGCCTTCTTAGGGGGAGATTAGATGTCTAAAGAGTATCCATTGGGCATAGAGTCACAAAAGGAGAACAAAAAAGGGGACCCTCCCTACATTCGTAAAAGATCAAAATTTGGCCAATCTGAAGGGACTACCCTATGCATGAGCACTTATGGAAAGAAGAAGAACATAACTTACATATATTCACAATATTTATAGAAGGATCTATAAATACCTTAAGCACATGCTTTGAGATGTATGCCATTGACTACAATGAGGAGACCTTCACCATTTAGCCTAGCCAAGTTGAAAGAATTAGCCTCCTTGCAACCTATAATCACATAGGGGCCACTCCATATGGCATCAAATTTTGAGTGCCTACCTAGTTTTTCTTTGTTAGCATCCTATTTTAGGATAAAATATCCAACTTGGAAGGTAAAATATCCAACTTGGAAGGTCCTCAAAATGGATTTCTTGTCAAAGTATCTCTTTACCTATCCCTGATGGACATATAAGGTCTACTTGGCTCTCTCTCTAAGATGGGATAGCAAGAGCATCCCACATAGATACATTGATGCTGACCCTATTCATCCGTTCAACAATATTAAAGGGGATGGCAACCTTAGTAGGGACCTTTGTAGCAACAAGGTCCATTCTTGATATTATAGGAACCTTAGGTGACTCCCATTGCATGACCTTTTGAGTCAAATCCCACTCTTTATTTGGAGCAGCCACTTTATCAGGGGTCTTTGGCCTTGTAGTCTTTATGGAATCCTATGGAGTTTAAGCTATTGTGGTAGAAGAAATAGTAGGGTCCATGGCCTTCTTTATTGATCTTGTATTGTTGGCCACATTTTCCCCACTATTTTGATTTATTCCACATAAATCAGCCTCCTGCCAATTCATAAAGGTTCTATCTCCTTGTGGATGACCTGAACAATCAACAAATTGTTGTTTTTCTGATGTTGCTAGATTGAGAACTCACCATTATTGCATGCGACTTGATTATGTGGCTAATTGCATGGGACACACCAATTTTTTTCGGAAAAAGAGGTCATGACATAAGTCAATCGTTCACAAAAATTCTTAAGTGAATTCCATGTGCAAGTATGTATAAGCACATCACATGACCCCTCATTCCCTAGCCAAGGTGCAATAATTATCTTTTGACCATGACCAACAAACTCGAATATAGTTAGTACACAAGTAAATCCAAGTTATGAGATGATGAGAAATAATATTGATAAACCTATTCAAGAAAAGCAATGCTAACAAAATATTTGATGGAGTTGAGTAGCATTTGTCCACTGGTTTTGCCCTTGGAAATTAGATCTGTGCTACTGATAATTTTGATTTTGGAGTTGATAAGGCCTACAGTTAGCTTATAACAATTGTCTCTTGATTGAAACTAGTTCATTCCCAAATCCTTGCATTCACTGGTCCATCTTTTGATCCATTTTTTTTCCATTGAGGTTTCTAGTAAGTTCTGCAACTCCCTAATCTCTGAAGATAATCGAGTTGGTGCAGGTGTGAGAAAATGGCTTGCTGATACCATTGGTATTGGTGCTAAAATAGGCTACTGGGTAGGAGTTTCTTGAAATAAGGGAATCAGAGGCCAAGGAAACAACTTTCTTTCCTGGATTAAGCAATTTTTTCCCCTTATGGTAGTATCATATGCCCCTGGAAGATTATCTCCTCCTATAGATTGAATCATTGCAACTATGTCATTATTCAAAGCCCTAAGAAAATGCAAGAAAGCATGGTTTGATGAAGGCTTTATCGATGATGGGATTCTATCCCATATCTTTTGAAATTTATAGTTGAAGTCTCCCATGAACTTATGGGGTGCTCTCTTGATGGTTGTTAGCTGCTCAACCAGTAAAAATGGTCACTTTCGTCTTCAAAGTGCTTGCACAATTTCTTCCCTAACTCATCCCAATTATGAATACAGTTAGGAGCTAGTCTTTATACCATTGAAGGGTGTTTACCTTGAATTAGGAGGCATGAGGCCTCACTACCACATTATCTTTAGTGACATCAAACACAATGCAGATGCTTGACACATGTTGGATGTGTTCCTCCAGGAAGGTAGATGTCTCTCTTATGAAATATGGAATAACCTTCAAGGCTGCTACTGGAATATGATTTTTTGGGTAAGAACTAAGGGGTTGTCACCATTAAAGGTGACAAATGCATGTGCTCTTGGCACTTCCATAGTAAATAGGGGTCTGTTGATATGGATGACAGGGCCTTTAGGATGTGTTAATCTTAGGGATGGTGGGGTAGAAAGAGACCTTAGGGATGTAGGTGATTCTCCCTGAGTTCCCCTAATAGGTGACAATGAACGTCTACCCCCTCTTCTTCTAGAACTAGAACTTGAAATCTCAAAGAATTAAAAATTACCTCTAGAAGATGCTCTAGTTTGAATTCTTGGCATGGAATTGGCAATTGGTCATCACTAAGAGCTGAAATTGATCCTTAGAGTCACCAAGTGCTGAATGTGATTTCCTCCAAAGGTCGATTTGCTAAGAGTAGCACAGAATCCTTAGCATGAATATTGAGATGGGGTCCCACCGGGCATGCCAAACACTATGGTATGACCAGTGGCTTGAAATGGGACTGCATTTTTTCTTGAATGCTTTAAGCTTGTCCCACAAGGCATGCCAAAAATCATTATCACACAAGTTTGCACCCTACGATGATTAGAATTGATCATCAACCTTGTGAAACATTGAATCAACCTCTCCAGTGTGGGACCTTGCACTGTTGTGAGGTTGAATCTATGGAGAAGATCAACTTCCTTTCAATCTGATGCAAAGAGTTGGACCAACCCAACACATGAAAGTCTCATCTATTGATCTGACAAGGAAAAGGGAGAAACATGGATCCTTGAAAGATGAAAAAAGGTTCACACCTAGATTAAATATTGGTATTCCTTTCTATAACTACACATGACATTAACAAAACCCACCCAAAGCATATACAAGATTCTGTTGGATATTGTTGCTGCTAGGATATGTTGTCATTGATGTCAACATATTCTTGTGTTTTGGTATTTCAATGCTTGTAGTGAGCTGATCTGGTTAGTTTACCTATTTGGTATGCTAAATCAACTAGAGATACTTCATTCCATATTGATTTCATGATGCTAAGTGGTGATTTGATCAAGTTGCAGATTTTGGTATGAAGATTTGTTTTTCAATGTTCAGTGTTGTAGTGTTATGGTGTTTGATCCATTGTTCTTTGGAATGATTATATCTTGTGTTACAAATTTGGTAGGGTGTTAGAGATGTTCATGTATCTTCAATTTAGATGGTTCATGATTTGGTGCTCCACAAGTTATCTTTCTTATCCAAGTTGTTGCTGTTGAGTATTCTTGAGTATTAGTGTGTTGATCGATGAAGATATAATTAAGTGGTGTTGGTACGACTATTGTGGATGATTATAATGTGCTTGTTGGTGTTTCCTAATCATGTACAATTTGTTTTTGTGGTCCACATTGATCATTGTGCATGTTATTGAATATCTTATGCATCTGGTGATATTCTTCATGTTATGCAACATTTTCAGTGGTGTAGCGTGTTGCGGCTGATCTTGGCAAGATTTTTGGTAGTCTTGCATGTTCGAGGATTTGATTTGGGTCCATGCTATGTTGTATATGACATTATCTTGGTTCAGTGGTTGATTTATGTATCATGTGATGTAATTTTGTAATTAGGTGTCAAGGGTTGAGCTGACCTTGTAGTCAAGGTTGATGATTTGTATAAATAGGTGTTATATTCATGCAATTGGGATATCAGTGGCGTATGGGTGTTGTGTCTACATTATAAGAGAGTGGTGTATGTGCAAACAAGAAAATTTATCTTTCAGTGTGAATTGTAGAGAAAAGTTTGTTGCAGGGTAGACAATTGTGCTTAACCAAAACTGTCATTAGGCATTTGGAGATGCTATTCTTTTAGTTCATCAAACAAGATTGTAGTCCAAATATTATTGTAAGGTAGTGAGCCTTCCTTGAGGGTTGTAGCCTTCTGAGTCATCATATTTTGAGTAGTGAACTCTAGCAAGTGTTCTGAATGCATGTGCATGCCCCATTATAATATTTACACATTCTACTGTAGAGTGTCATCTTATTGTGGGTAGGTTCCCACCATGGTTTTTTCCCTAACTGGGTTTTCCACGTCAAAAATCTTGGTATTATTTGTGTTGTTATTTTTTTTATCTTTATTCCTACTGCAGCTAATCAAATACGAGATTGCGCTTAAATTGTTTAATCTGGTGAAAACTGATTCACCCCCCCTCTTAGTTTTCCTTCATTGTTGTTGCCAACAATTGGTATCAAAGCTAGATCCTCCAGAAGAAGCTTGACCGCTTGAGGAGATCCAAGATGGCAACCTATGTGTTCAAGAAAGAGAGTCCTATATTTGATGGAAAAAATTACATTGTATGGAAGGATTGCATGGAGTGTCATTTGAAATGTCTTGGAGAAGATTATTGTAAGATTACAAAGAATGCCTATAATGTTCCTCAAAATGGTCCGGTTACTACTACTGAGATCAAGGATGTTGAACATAACATAAGAGATAAGGAAGCATTGTCGAGTGCCTTGACTGATTCAGAGATGACTAATGTGATGGGTTTGTAGACCGCACATAAAATATGGGAGAATTTAGAGACATTGTATGAAGGAGATAAACATGTCAAAGTTGCTAAGTTGTAAAGTTTGAAAGGAAAGCATGAGATGTTGAAGATGGGAGATGATGAGAGAATATCAACCTTTATGTCTAAGGTGAATGAACTTGTTATGAACATCAGATGTGCCCGTGGAACTCTTGAGGAAGATGAGATTGTTTCTGAAGTGCTGAGATCCTTGCCTCCTCCTTACAAATCTAAAGTTGCTGGTATTGATGAGATCCAGACTATGACTACTATGACAAGAGACATGTTGGTTGGCAAGCTTGTTTCATTTGAGTTGAGTGAATTTGGAGAATCACATGGTAAATCAGAGACTACATTTAAAGCCTCTATATCCAGGAAGCAGAAGTATAATCTAGGAGAGAGTTCATCTAGGGTTTCAAAATATGAAAGAGAAATGAGAGAGATGGAAGAATAAGAAAAATAATTGGATGAGCTTGAAGCACTTATTGCTTGGATATTTCTTAAGGGATCCAGTAAGTATGATGAAAAGTTACCTTTGAAATGTTTCTCTTGTAATAAGATAGGACATTTTTCTTCTAGGTGTCCTGAAAGAATGTCAAGATATGATAAGCATGATAAACTTGATAAGAATGATAGATATGAGAATCATGATAAGTATGATAAGCTCTACAAGCCTAATCAGGAGTATAGATATCATCAGTGATGTTACTATGCTACTGATGAAGGTATGATAGATAAGGAGTTTGAGAATGTAAATTTAGAAGATGAATTTGTATTTATTGCTATCAAGGAAGATGATCTGGTACCAATGAATTCTACAAGCTACATTATCGAGGAGAAAGATTTGGTTGCTAAGATTGAAGAGAAAGATGAATGGGTAATTGACAATAGTTGTTCACATCATACGATAAGTGATAAAAGCAAATTTATGAATATGCAGAATTATGATGGTGGTATAGTGAGATTTGGGGATGATAAAGATTGTATGATTCATGGTAGAGGTTCTATTTCTTTTGATGGTAAGCATAATACTGATGATGTCTTATATGTTGAAGGTTTGAAGCTTAATCTTTTGAGTGTTGGACAAATGGTTGATAAGGGATATGATTTGCAATTCAAGAATGGTAAATGCAATATTCTGAATGCCTTTGGTATAGAGATTACATCGAGGACTAAAACTAAAGGTAATATCTTCCACTTGAATGCTGGTGAGAAAAGCTGTTTGATTGCTCATATAGATGAAAGATGGTTGTGGTATAGAAGGATGTGTCATGTTAATTTTGACTACATGATAAGAATAAGTTCTACTCAAGTTGTTAGATATTTGCCTAAGATTGTGAAACCTTCCAATCCGATATGTAAAGAATGTCAATTGGAAAAGAAAACAAGAATTTCATTAAAAAGTAATTAGTATACATCTAATGGATTATTAGATCTTGTGCATACTTATTTGTGTGGTCCTACAAGAGTGAGAAGTGTGCAGGGTGATAGATATTTCATGTTACTGATTGATTACTACTCTAGAATGATGTGGGTTACCTTTCTAAGGGAGAAATCAGAAGCACAAGAGAAATTTAAGATATTCAAAGCTAAGGTGGAGACAGAGACATGGTTGAACCTGAAATGTCTAAGATATGATAGAGGAGGAGAATTCGCATTCAATGAGTTTGATTCACTTTGTGAAAGGAATGGAATTAGAAGATAGTTATCTACTCCTAGAACCCCTTAGCAGAATGGATTTGATGAAAGGAAGAATGGAACTATTTTGGATGATGCTAGGACTATATTGATTGAAGGAGATGTTGGAAAGACCTTTTGGAGAGAAGTTGTTAGCACTGTTGTTTACACATTCAACCAGGTGCATATAAAAGGTGATTTCGGTAAGACACCTTATGAGTTATTTTTTCGTCATGTTCCTATAGTTAGATATTTTAGAGTTTTTGGAAGAAAATGTTATATTAAAAGAGATGAGGATATAGAAAAGTTTGATGCAAGATGTGATGAAGGAATCTTCTTGGGATATTCTACTAAGAGAAAGGCCTACTACTGTTACAATAAGAGGTTGAAGAAGATAGTGGAAAGTGAAAATGTGAAGATTGATGAATGTCATGGAAAACAGATTAGAGCATGCATATATGAGTTTGATGACCGGGATGTTGTTTCAAAGCTTGTGTAGACTAAGATCCTGAAGCAGAATGCTCCGGTAGAGACAATTAATCTGGATGTTGTTGTTGTCGATGAAGAAGTTCAAGAACTTGAGAATCAAAATAATCAGAAGACTCTGAGGTATGTAAAATTGAATCATTTAGAGAATTAGATTATTGGTGACAAAAACGAAGGTGTGATGACTAGGAGAAGGATTGTTGTTGAAGAGATATGTTTGATTTCCAAGATTGAACCTAAAGATGTTGGTACAAAATGGGTGTTCAAAAATAAATTGAATGAAGCTGGTGAAGTGATAAAAAACAAAGCAAGACTGGTATGTAAAGGGTGTTCTTAAATGGAAGGTATTGATTATGAGGAGACTTTTTCTCCAGTAGCTAGAATTGAAGCTGTTAGATTACTTCTTGCAGATGTTGCTTATAAAAGTTTAAAGGTATATCAGATGAATGTGAAGTCAACCTTTTTGAATGGATATTTGGAAGAGGAAGTCTACATTGAGAAACCAGATGGATTTTCATTATCAGATGAAGGAGACATGGTATGTAGATTGAAGAAAGCATTGTATGGACTTAAACAAGCCCTTGGAGCCTATTATGCTAGATTGGACAAGTATTTGATGAAGTTGGGATTTTGTAAAGGTACTACTGACAATAATCTATACTTTAAGGTTGATAATGATAACATCTTGATTGTTGAAGTGTTTTTTGATGACATTATTTTTGGAGGAGATGATTATTTGAGTATGAAGTT
Source organism: Cryptomeria japonica (assembly GCF_030272615.1). Classification (NCBI taxonomy): domain Eukaryota; kingdom Viridiplantae; phylum Streptophyta; class Pinopsida; order Cupressales; family Cupressaceae; genus Cryptomeria; species Cryptomeria japonica. The sequence continues at coordinate 305,370,138 of NC_081414.1, forward strand.
TTCTGATGATATGTAGAAAGAGTTTGAGATATCTATGATAGGTGAGATAAAATTCTTCTTAGAATTGTAGATTACACAAACTGTTAAAGGAATTATCATTTCTCAATCTAAGTATGTGAAGGAGCTATTGAAGAAGTTTGGGTTAGATGAATCCAAACCTATTGGAACTCCTATGGTGACTAGATGCAAGTTTTCTAAGCAAGATGAAACTCTAAAAGTTAATCAGACCTTGTATAGATCTATGGTTGGTGGACTGTTGTATTTTACTTAGAATAGACCGAATATTATGCATGTTGTTTGTCTTTGTGAAATATTTCATGATGATCCTAAAGAGAGCCATGTCACTACTGTGAAGAGGATTTTTAGATATTTGAAGGGGACTATTGATTATGGTTTGTGGTATCTAAAGAATGACAATTTCAGTTATGTACTTATATTAATGTTGATTGGGCAGGCAATGTTGATGACTGAAAGAGAACTACTGGTGGAGATTTCTTTTAGGGGAAGAAGTTGGTTTCATGGGTGAGCAAGAACCAAGATGCTATATCTCTATCTACTGCTAATGCTGAATACATTACTGCTGCTAGCAACTACACTTAGGTAGTTTGGATGAAGCAGATGTTAAAGGACACTAGAGTTGTTTATGATATGCCTACTATTATATATTGTGACAATTCAAGTGCTATTAATATTTCCAAGAATCTAGTACTACATTCTAAAATAAAGCATATATCAATTAAGTATCATTTCTTGAGGGAGAATGCCAATGATGAAAAAGTCAAATTGGAGTTTGTATCTACAAAGGATCAGATTGTAGATATTTTTACTAAGCTTTTTCCTTCAGATACATTTTTATATTTGAGAGACAAGTTAGGGGTCTTTGCCCCTCTTGATGACAACTAGATGCATCGAGATGCATCAATCTAGTGGACTTCATAGTCTTATCTTCTTATCTGGATTGATGAGTTTGTGCTACTATTTTAGGGGAGTAGTTAGTGTGTGGTTCAGAGTTTGTGTTTGTGGGAGAGTTTATTCTAAGGGGGACAAAATAATGATTTGTATTTTTTCTTTGGCATTGTTGTCAAAGGGAGAGAGAAGCATGTGAAAAATGCCTTATCTTGGAAGCTTTGTGTGCATGGTCTTAAGGGGAAATTTTTCCTTTGCATTGATTTTTTTTAACATTCATATGTTGCCATCAATTCCAAAGGGGGAGATTATTGGATATTGTTGCTACTAGGATATGTTGTTGCCATTGATATCAACATATCCCTATGTTTTGGTGTTGCACAGAGTTGTTTTGGTATTCCGGTGTTTGTAGTGAGTTGATATGGTTAGTTTATATGCTTGGTATGCTGAATCAAATAGAGATACTTCATTCCATATTAATTTCATGATGCTATGTGGTTATTTTATTGAGTTGTGGATTCTTGTATGAAGATTTATTTTTCAGTGTTCAGTGTTGCAGTGTTCTAGTGTTTGATCCGTTGTGCTCCGAAATGTTTATAGTTTGTGTTGAGGATTTGGGAGAGTGTTTGAGATGTTTGTTTGTATCTTCAATTCAGATGGTTCATGATTTGGTGCTCTGTAAGTTATCTTTCTTATCCGAGTTTCTACTATTGAGTGTTCTTGAGTATTAGTGCGTTGACCGATGAAGATTTGATTAAGTGGTATTGGTGCAACTATTGCAGATGATTCTAACATTCTTGTTGGTGTTTCCTAATCATGTCCTATTTGTTTTGGTGTTCTGCATTGATCATTGTGCGTGTTATTGAAGATCTAATTGGTCTGGTGATATTCTTTGTGTTATGCGACATTTTTGGTGGTGTAGCATATTGTGGTTGATCTTGGCGAGATTTATGGTGGTGTTACATGTTCAAGGATTTGATTTGGGTCCATGCTATGTTTTTTATGTTATTGTATTAGTCTGATGGTTGATTTATGTGATGTGTGATGTAATTTTGTAATTAGGTGTTAAGGGTTGAGCTGACCTTCTAGTCAAGGTTGATGATTTATATAAATAGTGTTATATTCATGTAATCGAGATATCAATGATGTATGGGTGTTGTGTCTGCATTATCAGAGAGTGGCGTATGTGTGAACAAGAGAAGTTATCTTTTGATGTGAAGTGCAGAGAAAAGTGTGTTGCAGAGCAGACAATTGTGCTTAATCAGAACTGTCATTAGGCATTTGGAGATGCTATTCTTTCAGTTCATCTAAACTGGATTATAGTCCAATTATTATTGTAAGGTAGTGAACCTTCCTTGAGTGATAGGGAGGATCCTATATTGCTTGAGTCATCTTGAATCACTCTAAGGCTTTCTTCCTAGCCTAACCTGGGAATACTCCTCTCAATATTCCCCTAATCCACTCTAGGTCCTCACTACCGAGGTTTGATACTCTGCTCTATGTGAATTCACTTTTGTAAATCCACCAACTCACTAATCCACCAAATCTCACTAGCCACCTTGCAGGGTTTTCTCTACTGTGGATTATACCTACAACTTCTTCTAATATGTTTTCCTCCTCATGCTTGGATCTTCTCTCCCTTTGATCCCATCTTCCTCTGGTTTGAGGATAACACCCTAGACTCCAGTCTACCCTGCAAGTGATTCCTCTTGGTCACTGATACCTAGTCGGGCTATCATCAAGCTCACCTACGGCTAGTCTGCTGAAACGACCGACGCAATTCCTTGGTCTGCTACACATAGAACTCTATTATACATGGCCAACTCTTCTTGAAAACCTCCAATGATCATGTGGATCCCACTATGGAATCAAGACAGAGCCATATTATAACTACTTGTCACCAACAGAAAACAAAAAATAGAACAACAACTTATTTACAGAGCCAAGCTTGGCACGACTTCAAAATTGGAACTCACAAAACATAGAAAAGTAACATCTGCTCTATCACACTGGAATTTAAAGATTTAAGCCATTATTTATAGTTTTCAAATGAAAATTAAACTCTAAGAAAGAAACTAGAAAATGATCTTCAAATTGTTCTTCAAAAGATGTTCTTTGTTCCACCTATCCAACTTTTTTATAGAATACCCATTGGGTCTTTTATAGCCTCTATGACATGTCATGAATCATCCCTAACCGACGAGATTGAACTCGACACAATCAGTTTCTGACTGTAATTGTCTTTTTATTTTTATCGGGTCATTGGGTTAGCACCGAAACACTTACACCGACGTCCAATGGCAGTTTACAACTCACTTGCTTTTCTATCAGGTAATCGGAGTAGCCTCAAAACACTTACTGTGATGTTCGATGACATTTTACACTTTGCACACTTCCACATTGGTTTCCATCGGGTCATCGGAGTAGCATCAAAACACTCTTACCAATGGTCGATGGTGCGCTCCCAATAGAATGCTTCCTTGTTGGGTTATCGGTGTAGCCCCAAACATGTTTTGCCGATGGCCGATGATTTGCTCCAAACCGCATGCTTTCCCATTGGGTTATCGGGTGGCACAAAAAATAGTCTTGCCAATACCCGATAGCTCCACTTTGACTCGCTCTACTTGCTGACTTCTCACTGGGTCCCACTATGGTCGCCAAGTCATGGGAGATTAACCTCGTGCAAATTGCCATAGCGGTATAGAGACTGACATTGATCATCCCGAACTTGCTCACCTGTTAGCTAGCAGTTTCATTGGGTTATTGAGGTACGTGGAAAACACTCCAACCGATATCTGATGGTTCCACTTTGACTTGCTCCAAGCACTGGAAACTCCATCGGGGTAAGTCTTGTCGAAAAAAAACTTTCAGAAAGAAGATACAAATGCACCCCAAGCTACAAACATACAACCTAATGGACTAGAACCAGTCCTTATGCCAAAATTGCTAAAATTGAAAAGGGTATTTGCTCACCCTTAGGTGCTCCTGCACCATACTCCCCACACAAAAAATAAAGTCCCCCTTGGGGGTGGCAAGGTAACATCAATGCCCAATATTTTGAAATCGGATTCCGCAACCCAAGTGGCTTCAACTTTAGGTAAGTTGCACCACTTGATTAAGTGTTCCATATACAAGCCATGCCTCATTTTCTTCTTCACCCTAAAATCTAAAATCTATTCCACCTGTGGTTTAGAAATGAGTGGTACTGGAATATCACTGAGAGTAGTTTCCCCTTCTGGATTATTTCCATCTGTCACTACTACGGGACCTTTAAACTAAATCAAGTCTTTGACATTAAACACAAGGGACTATGCCAAATTCTCAGGTAAGTCCACCTTATAGGCATTTGAGCCATAATTAGCCAAAATTTTGCAAGGAACTATTCTCCTCATCTGAAGCTTACAAGTGACTCCCCTCTGCAATCTTGCCTTGTTCAAATGTACCATAACCATGTATCCAATTGCAAATTGAATGTCCTTTCTTCCCTCATCCGCTTTAGCCTTAATCCTCTGCGTAGCGTCATTTAATGTTTTATGCACTTTCTCATGCACCTCTTTCATAGACTGAGTGAAATCATCTGCATGTCCACTTCTTCCTTCCAGGTTTCCCAAATCTCAAAGTTCACAAACACCATGTGGGTGGAGTCCATAAACAGTCTCAAAAGGACTCTTACCTGTAATTCTGTTGACACTGTCATTATATGCAAATTCTGCCAGCACTTGATCCCACATGTGTCCATACTCTTTCGTCAGACACCTCAGAAGATTACCCAATACTCGGTTAATGACCTCAGTTTGACCATCTATCTGCGGATGGTACGCAAAACCAAAAGAAAGGTTAGTTCCTAGTCTTGTCCATAGAGTTTTCCAAAAGTGTCCCATAAACTTCACATCCCTATTTGAAACTATACTGAGAGGCAACCCATGAATTCTTACCATCTCTTTCAAAAATAAATGTGCAATGTAACTATCATCATGCATAGTCTTGCATGGAACAAAATGACTCATTTTACTAAACCGGTGAACAATGACAAAAATACTATCCAGGCTAGTCTTGTTGTTTGGCAAACCCACACTAAAATCCATGCTAATGCACTCCCACAGTCTTTTGGGAATTGGTAAAGGTTGGTATAGTCCAGCATTGAACTAGTACCCTTGGCTTTCTGACACACAATACACTGCTCAACATACTTCCTGATATCTTTATGCATTTTTGGCCAATAATAAAATCTTTGCACCAACTCAAGTGTTTTATTCAGAACAAAATATCCACTAAGACTTCCATTATGTTTTTCCTGTTTGAGATTTTCCCTCATAGATCCTCTTGGCACACATAACTGACATCCCTTAAACAAAAGACCACTTTGCAATGTGTAATTTGCATATTGGATATTGTAATGATTATTAAACTCACTGCATACCTTGTATACCTCAGAGAAGTCTTGATCTTCCCTGTAAAGCTCCTTGAAACTCTCCACACCTATGCTCTACAAAGTCACTTCTTGGACAGTGAGAAGTTTTCTACTTAAGGCATCTACTACCTTGTTCAGCTGTCCCTTTTTGTGCTTGATAGTGAAAGTGTATGCCTGCAGGTATTCTATCTATTTGATGTGTCTATTGCTCAACTTTTCTTGAGAAGTGATAAAACTCAACGCTTGGTTATCTGTGAACACTACAAATTCTTTGGGAAAAAGATAATGCCTCCACTTCCTAAGAGCTTTCACTAAGGCATAAAATTTTAAGTCATAGGATGAGTACCTCTTCTTGGCGTCATTCGATTTCTCACTATATAATGCTACTGGTCTTCCCTCTTGGTTCAAAAAAGCTCCTACTGCTATATGACTAACATCACATTCTAAGGTAAACAACTTATCAAAACTTGGTAAAACTAGGATGGGTTGGGTAGCTATCACCTTTTTTAGCAACTCAAACCCCTGGTTGGCATCTTTAGTCCACCTAAACTTAGTTTTCAACCCACCCTTAATTGTATCAAGAATAGGAGCACAAATTTCACTAAAACCTTGAATGAACTTCCTATAAAATTGGGCAAGGCCATGAAAACTTCTTACCTCAGTAGCAGTTTTTGGTGTAGGCCAACTCTGTATTGTTAGGGATCCCACAGATACTAAGAGGGGGGGTGAATCAGTGGCTAACTGGTATTTTGAATTTTTTAACTTAAAACATGCAGCACATAATATAACAATGTACCAGTATGTAAGAAATAATGCAATAAACAGAATCAAGAACATCCACATGAAAAGCACACCATAACACAAGATTTTAACAAGGAAACTCGGTGTGGGAAAAACCTCGGTGGGATTTTTGACCCACAATATTCACTCACTGGCCAATAAGAGAATATTACTTACAATAGGGGCCTACACATGCAGGAAGGCCAACTGCCTAGAGCTCACTACTTAATGGGAAGTCAAACTAACTTACAATAAGGATTATACAAATCCAATAACTTGTACTGCTTTACAATAGCATCTTCAATGCTAGATTCAGTACCGGTTCCTGCTCTATTCTTTACATATACCCCTTGACCTATATTTTGCACATTAGGTTTGCCTAATATTTTCTTTTTTTTTTACATCCCTTTCTCAAATGTCTACAATGATCTCCTTTATATATAAGAGTCATTTTACAATTTGCAAAGTTGGATTACAATAATAAACAAAATATTCTATAACAAAAATCCTGTCGGCCTCTGTGCCGGTATACTTCCTTTCTCCTATGCCGGTGCTGGTGTCCTGAGTGCCAGTGTAGAGTGTGATCTGCTGATGCCGGTATAATGCCTTTGCCGGTGCCATAAGACTGAAAGGTTGCCATCAATGACAAAACCTTCAATCACATACAATGTCTCATTAGAGTGTGCATATGCCAACAATCTCCCCCTTTGGCATTGATGGCAACACTCATGAGAAATTTCAAAAAAGTGTTCAAAAGTGTGCAGTCCAAAAAAAATGTTACCAAAAATGTGAGAGCTCCCCCTGAGCATATGATTCCCGTGTTTTGAACTTTCTCATCCCACTACTCCCCCTTTGGCATCAATGAAAAAGGTTATTAAGATGTCAGTAGAGTTTGTAGTTTCTACTATCCATAAACTCAACCTTGTAGCTGGGTAGTTATAATCTGGAAAAGATCTCCCAAAATCAAGTTTATACTTTCCATAAACTTCTTACTATCCTTTATTGACGTCTCAGTTCTCTTTACTGTACCGGTGAGATGCTGCAAATGCTCTGCCGGTGTTTTGCTTCCTTGTATTAATGCCTCAAAAATTTCCTTCTATAGAGATGCTAGATAGTCCAATCTTGGACTTAGTTTAGATCTCAAATGTTTTGCCTTATTTATTAATCTTTCTTTCTCCCTTTCCAATTTGAGTAGTTCTTCCTCAAAATTTGTTATCTTCTCTTCAAAAACTGATAGTGTATCAGGTGAGTTGACAAAATTATCTGCAAGTTTATTGATCTCATCCTGTACCTTGCTCATTTTCTTGTCAATATCTACAGTCAAAAAGTTTGTTTTACAGGTATCTTTGTATAAATTTTTGTACTCTTTCAACAAACTACATAATTCTGATAGAAGTGTGTCAAAATCTCTATTACAGTTCTTTATTTGTTCATCAAAGAATTTCTATTTTTCAATTTCTATCTTATCCTTTGCTGAATCTTCCTTTATTTTCTCAATGTTCTCTAAGATATATTTACACAGTGTGTCCAATTGTCCTAAAGAATCTTTGTTATCTATATTACAGTTAGGTGCAATTACCTTCAAAATTGGTATGGTATCATCAATTGCTTTGTAAGCTTGTGAGCTGTAGTCGGTTATTTTCTTGATAGAATCTAGTAATACCTCAGTCACATTTGTTGATTTGTATGCTGATGATGATCCAACAATCTGAGTACCGGTGGAAGTTACCAAGCTTGTATTGACCTCTGGTAGGTCAGTTTGTGTCTGCATTTCTTTAAGCACTGGTTTTCCTCCTTCACTGGTTGCCAGTGGCACTATTTCCTTATGTACCTATTCTGGTTGTTGTTGTTGTTCTAGAGCCTTTTGCTCTGTTTGTGTCTCTTTAGGTTTCATTTCCTCAGTCTCTACCTTTTTCTCTTTATCATCTGCCGGTTTATCAGTTTCCCCTGCTACCAGAGGCTCACTAGCATATCTGACTTTTCAGTTGTATCTTTGTCTACTACTATGTTGATCTTCTAAGTATCAACATCCACAGTATATAGGACTTCAGAATTAGGATTATTATCCTCTACATCCATACTTTCGACTACCGGCTGATCTTCAGTAGTTGTTGTTTTCACCGGTGGAGTATTTAAAGAAGGTGGGGGTAAGTTGTCTCTAACCTTGATACTTGGTGGTCCACCGACTTTACCTTTCCCCTTGTCTCTATCTTTTTCTGATATACCTCTATGGGTTTAGGGTTCCTGTACTCTTCTTGTTTTTCTTTCTCAACCAGGAATATATCCCATCCATCTTCTATTTCCTTTGTCACTTCATTAACTCTTCCTGCCATTAGTGAAATATGCCGGTGTGCAGTAGAGAATACTGACCGGTTTGCTTGAGCAATTAAATCATCAATTTCCTTTGGAGAGTACCAGATATACAACAAGTAGCTTCTCAATTTTTATTTTCTTATCCAATTCTATTAGTGCTTGTCTTCTTTCCTCAAGTCTTTTGAATAATTCATTAGGAATTTCATTTACTACTTCCATAAAAAATTTCTTGTATATGTCCATATGTAGTATAACACTGTTCTTAGCTTGCTCTTTTTCATCAGCTGTTAGAGTGTCATATATTTTCTCTATGTTCTTCAGTTTACCTTCCTCTGCGATTTCATTTAGCAGTATATCAAGAGGGGCCAAATCTTTGTTTGTCCTTTTCTTCTTCTTGGGTGTCAGTTTCTTCTTTGGTGTGGTCTTTCTAACCGGAGATCTCACTGCTTGTTGCTTTTGCCTTGTCCTCCTAGGTGAAGGTGTGGTTGTCGGTGAGGGATCTCTTTTCCTTACAACTCTTTTAAAATTTGTAGGCATGTCACTTCCTGAAGAAGTACCTACCGGTGATAGGTGAGTTTTAGGCTATGGAGCTACTAATGCATCCTCTGTTATGCCGGTTTTCTTCAATACATCTTCCTTAATGGCTTTTTCTTGTCTGGACCCTTTCCTTACAACTGCCTCAACCTTTTTCACTGTTTTCTTTGATTGAATTTGGCTTTCTATAGTTTCAGCACTAGCAAATATTTCTTCTTTTGGTTCTCTGGGGGCTTCCAGAAGTGCTTTAGCATATGTTTCAACTATGTGATCATCTGTTTCATATCCCATCTCGGTTACCCAGATTGTCCTTGGGATGACCGCTTCCATCCATATTTCATCTTTCTTGATGAAAAAGCATATATCATCTTTGTATTTGTCTACAATCTTCTAAGATAACCTTACTCTTTTCTTCATTTTGATCTTTACTACTTGGAAAAAGTCATTAATATTGTTTTCCTTGTTCTCACCCATGTTATTGAATAGTTTAGTCAATTGTTTTCCTACCGGTATGTCATATCCAAGTTCTTTGTAACCTATACCGGGAACCTATTTTGTTATGTGTAGCATTAGACATACTAAGAGATTTCCAAATCTAAAATTTTCTTTCTTGTCCTTCTTGATCTTTCCAAGGTTGTCAATTAACTCATCCTTTAGCCATTCACATATGTCAATTTTTGCATTATCTGTTACCATATCATAAGCACTCTTAATGCATAAACTTGAAACTGAATTAAGTCTATTAGCATGAGTAGCTTTATACCCTAATATCATGCTGATGAATCTCACATTGATATCTTTTACATTATTAACCCTTAGAGACCTCTTGTCAAATGTTGCACCAGTTAGGTTTATAACTAGGTCATTGGAAACCTTCTTGGTTTTATCTGGCCTTTTACCAGTGGTCGGTAACCCTATGACAGCTTTCACAGCTTCCTTGGTGATCTTATGGATTGCATCTAACCAAAAAAATTCTCCATGTACCCTACTTAAAACTATCCTAATAACATCCTTTGGAAATTCAGGAATGCTAAGGATTTCTGTAAATCCTAGGGTCTCAAAGATTTTGTGTTCATCCTTTACATTGCTGGTATTATCACATATCATGGTTTTATACATGGTTTTGATTTCCTCATCTCCTAACTCTTCAATGTTACAGTGGATGTACATTCGAGGGTCTTCAGCATAAACAACTCCCTTAGGAATTTGAGAAAAAGCACCTAAGCTATCATCCTTCTTTTCTATCTTGGGAACTAACTGAAATATGGGCCTAGGTCTTCTTATTACTTCAACAATAGTAGGGCTCGCTATGTATTCAATTGTAGAGGTGGATGCCATGATTAAATACCTTTTATTGCCTTGGATGGATGATTGCTTGGAGTGTGCTTTCTTCTTGCTCGAAATGCCTTAGCTCAGAGTCTTCGCGCTCTCTGAAAATTTGAAATCTCGGTGAAATGAAATGGAGCCAAAACCTTAACTTTATAGTGTCTTTTCACCATCTACCACATTAATTTCATGTCGGTTAAGTATTCACTTAACATTGTTTGTGGGTAATAAATAATTTTTAACTTCTTATTTCTAACCGAGGGAATAATAGCACATTTATCAATAGATTGCCAAACCCTCAAGGAAATTTTCTTCAATTGGATGAAGAACTTCCTGCCGGTGGAGCACTACTCTATCCTTCCGATGAAGCATCACTCTGTCTTGCTAGTGAAGCATTGGTTTGTTCTACCAGTGGAGGAGTATTCCCAATATTTAGATCAACTTTCCTAATCCATTGTTTTGAGAATTCTTGCTTAACCTCTTCAACTTTTTCTTTACCTTTCAAGCTAGAACTTTTGTTGTCTATTGGTGTTCCTTTACTTCTACAAAATTTAGCAATATGCCCAATCTTGTTACATGCATAACAAGTTACATTATTTTTCTGAATAGCTTTCCCATAACATATGCCTGTTTGTGTTCTGCATTGATTAGATAAATGTCCAAATCTTCCACAAACATAACATCTCACATTCATTCTGTAGTTTTCAGAGTTGTGACCAACTTTGTTGCATTTAGAACATTGACCAGTGGGTGTGTTGATATTCTGATAATTTCTAGATCTACATTCATTTTCTCTATGACCATACTTATTACAATTAAAGCATTTTCCATTGAATTTATAAGCATTAGGTTGTCTTATCCGTTTGTTGTGATCCTGAGTATTTGCAGTACCGGAGCTTTCACCAACTTCAAAGCCAATTCTAGAAGTGTCACCTTTAGGTTTTTGATTCTTCAACAAGGTGCCAACTTCTTCTGAGCTTTTCTTGAAATTTTCTTTGTGTTGATTTGCAGTTTCCAGTTCTCTTTCCAAGATTTCTTTTTGTCTCATCAGTTCATTTGAGTCATTCTGAGTATGCATCAGATCTGTCTTTAACATGTCATTTTCATAGCTAAGTCTTGTATTCTCATTTGCTACATCACTTAGTCTTCTGGTTAATTCTTCTTCATTCTTCTTCCTATCCTCAATCTCTTTGCAAAATCTCATAGTCATATCCCGCATTTCATTTTTTGTTGTCATGATCTCTTGTTTCAACTTGCTTATCATATCATTAAGTGATTCCTTTTCATCATTCTCATTGTGCAATTTTTCATAAAGTTCTCTTCTCTTATTTCTTGCAACAGTTAAATTTTCTTGAAGTGCCTGAATGATATCCTGAGCTACTCTTAAATCATCTTCTAGTTTGATATTTTTCAATTTCTCTGCATCATAGTCTGTAAGAGCTCCTTCAAGTTGCTTCATCAGATTTTCCATTTTTACCGGTGTCAAGATCTTCCTCAAGCTGTTAGGCTTCTAAAAATAGAGGACCAAGCTCTGATACCAATTGTTAGGGGTCCCACAGATACTGAGAGGGGGGGGTGAATCAGTATCTAACCGGTATTTTGAATTTCTTAACTTAAAACATGCAACACATAATATAACAATGTACCGGTATGCAAGAAATAATGCAATAAATAGAATCAAGAACATCCACATGAAAAGCGTACCATTAGTTTTCAACCCACCCTTAATTGTATCAAGTACAGGAGCACAAATTTCACTAAAACCTCGAATGAACTTCCTATAAAATTGGGCAAGTCCATGAAAACTTCTTACCTCAGTAGAAATTTTACTCATGCACTTTCCTTAATACAATCTACAAGTGTTCAAGATTCTCTTCCTCTGTTTTGCTGAATATGAGGATATCATCAAGGTATACCACTAGACATCTACCTATGTAGTCCTTCAACACCTTATTCATCAACCTCATGAAGGTACTAGGGGCGTTAGTAAGCCCAAACAACATAACTAACCACTCATATAACCCCTCTGTAGTCTTAAAATCTATTTTCCATTCATCCCCTTCTTTAATCCGGATTTGGTGATATCCACTCTTTAAATCTAGCTTAGTGAAATACTTTGCTTCTCCAAGACAATCTATTAAATCCTCAATTCTAGGGATAGGAAATCTGTATCTTATGATGATTCTATTTATTTCCTGAGAGTCGTACATAGTCTCCATTTACCTTCTTTCTTGGTTGCTAAGACCATTGGCACAACACATGGGCTTATACTTTTCATGATTAGACCTTGATCAAGAAGCTCTTATACTTATCTTGCCACTTCTTTGTTTTATTCAAGAGTCATCTTATATGCAGCCTTATTAGGCAGTGATGCTCCAGGTATAAAGTCTATCTGGTGACTTACTATTCTAGGAGGAGGTAGAATTGCGGGTGTTCCATCACTCACAATGTCCTTGAACTATTCTAACAACCGTTGAACTTCTTTAGGTAAACTTTCTTGTCCAGTCTTCTTTTCTTGACTAGGTTTCACTAAGAGAGCATAATGTTCTCCATCTCCTTTCTTGAGATCTCTCTCAAATTCTTTTCCTTTGGCCAGCAACACATTAGGACCACTAGTCTTGGTTCCTTCATCCTCTACCAAAGATTGAATCCTATATGGTACCCCTTCCTTTGTGAATGCATAAGAGTTATTTTTGTCATCATGGGTAGCTTTCCTGTCAAATTGCCACGGTCTGCCTAGCAACAAATACCAGGTGTCGATGGGTAGAACATCACATAAAATTTTGTCATAATATTTCCCAATTGCAAATTCAACCCATACTTGTTCATTTACTAACATATGTTGTCCTTTATTCAACCATGTGACCTTGTAAGGATGACTATGTGGCATGCTACTCAACCCAAGTTTACTTATTGCTTCTTAGAGATGATATTGTCCGTTGATCTTGAGTCAATGATCACTTTAAAGACCTTACCAAGTATCTTGCACTTTACTATGAAAAGAGACCTCCTCTATTTAGGCTCTTCTTTAACCGGTTCCCTGATTAGCACCCTTCTAACCATCAGATTCTCACCATTCTCTAAGTCAAGGTCTACTTCAGGAGACTTCACACTACTAGAATCCTCTTGCACATAATTGATTCTTTTCTCTGAACGTGATGAGGTTGCCTTCTCTGGACACTTATAGGCAGGATGACCAAAATTACTGCAGTGGTAACACTTCATGTTTGCAAAGTATGAACCTCTACCAGAACTTCCAGATCTACCTATGTTGTTGCTGTTATGACCTCTTCCTCTACCATAATTTCCTCTTCCACTGGATTCATTAGTTTTCTCAATCAATTTTGACTCTCCTTGTGATCTTACTTCACTTCCTCTACCAATGTAGCTTCCTCTATAACCTTTTGAATCTTGGCCTCTACCTCTGCCTCTACTAGTGCTTTCATGTTTCTTCTTATTCTTTTCTTCTACTTTTAGGGCCAACTGATAACATTTGTGAATGGTATTTGGACTCAACAAACTTAATTCCTCTTGTATGTTCCATCTCAGACTATTAAGATACCTTGATACTCTAATTCTTTTATCCTCCATCACTTTTGACCTTAGACACAACTTCTGGAACTCTTCGGTGTAGGTACTTACATCTAACTCCTTTTTCCTTAGGTTTTGTCTTTTCCTATGCAACTGCACTTCATAATCCTCAGGAACATAAGTCTCTCTGATTTTTCTTACCATCTCTTTCCAAGTAGAGATGGGGATCTTACCTTCTCTTTCTCTCTCATTTTGTATAAACTTCCACCAAGTAACGACAACACCTCTCATTCTTGGCTTAGCCACCTTAACCTTTTGGGCCTCAGTCACACCTTCACACTCAAAATGATTTTACATATCCTCTATCCATTCCATTACCGACTCTGCTTCCAGCTTGCCACTAAACAGTGGTACTCCTTCCAAAGATTCTCCACTCATTGCCTTCAAAGCCTTCAAGAATGGTTCTTGATCAATAACAGGGTCTGGGATAGGGACTTCATCCACTATTTCCAATATTTTACCCTTCTCATATATCTTCCCACTCACTTCTGCTATCTTGACTTCCACCACACCTAGTTTCTGCTCCACCTGCTCCAACCTTTCCTTGAGCAATCAGTTTTCATCTTCTTGGTCAGTGACCTGCTTAGCCAATTTTGCATTGGTCACCATCTTTACTCCTTCTTCTGATACTAGATCAGTCTTACTCTCTTCACCCCAAATCTTTAACTAGATCTGATACCAATCTGATAGGGAGGATCCTAGATTTCTTGAGTCAGCTTGACTCACTCTAAGGCTTTCTTCCTAGCCTAACCCAGGAATTCTCCTCTCACTATTCCCCTAATCCACTCTAGGTCCTCACTACCAAGGTTTGATACTCTACTTTGTGTGAATTAACTTTCGTAAATCTACCAACTCACTAATCCACTGGATCTCACCAGCCACCTTGCAGGGTTTTCTCTACCATGGATTATACCTACAACTTCTGCTAAGTTGTTTTCTTCCTCATGCTTGGATCTTCTCTCCCTTTGATCCCATCTTCCTCTGGTCTAAGGCTAACAGCCTAGACTCCAGTCTACCCTACAAGTGATTCCTCTTGGTCACTGATACCTAGCCGGGCTATCATCAAGCTCTCTTAGGGCCAGTTTGTTGAAACAGCCGATGCCATTCCCTACTCTGCTACACATAGAACTCTACTATACATGGTCAGCTCTTCTAGACAACCTCCAATGGTCATGTGGATCCCATGATGGAGAATCAAGATAGAGCCATGTTATAACTACTTGTCACCAACTAAAAACAAGAAATAAAATGATAACTCATTTATAGAGTTGAGCTTGGCACGACTTCAAAATTGGAACTCACAAAACACAAAAAAGTAACATCTACTCTATCACACTGGCATTTGAAGATTTAAGCCATTATTTATAGTTTTCAAACAAAAATTAAACTCTAAGAAAGAAACTGGAAAACGGTCCTCAAATTGTTCTTCAAAAGATGTTCTTTGTTCCACATCCAACTTTTTTACAGAATGCCCATTGGGTCTTTTATATCCTCTATGACATGTCATGAATCATCCCTAACCGACAAGATTGAACTCGACACAATCGATTTCTTACTGTAACTGTCTTTTGATTTCCATCGAGTCATCAGGTTAGCACCAAAATACTTACACTGACATCCGATGGCAGTTTACAACTCACTTGCTTTTCTATCGGGCCATCGAAGTAGCCTCAAAATACTTACTCCGATATCCGATGACATTTTACACTTTGTGCACTTCCACATTGGTTTCCATCAAGTCATCGGAGTAGCATTAAAACACTCTTACCGATGGCTTATGGTGCACTCCCAATAGAATGCTTCCTTGTTAGGTTATCGGTATAGCCGCAAACATGTTCTGCCAATGGCCAATGATGTGCTCCAAACTGCATGGTTTCCCATTAGGTTATTGGATGACACAAAAACTAGTCTTGCAGATACCTGATGGCTCCACTTTGACTTGCTCTGCTTGCTGACTTCTCGCTGGGTCCCACCATGGTTGCCAAGTCGCAGGAGATATACCTCGTGCAACTTTCTATAGCGGTATAGCGACCGATGTTGATCATCCCTGACTTGCTCACCCGTTAGCTGGCAGTTTCATCGGGTTATCGGGGTAGGTGGAAAACACTCCTGCCGATATCCGATGGTTCCACTTTGAGTCGCTCCAACCGCTAGTGACTCCATCAGGGTAAGTCTTGCCGAAAAACAAAACTTTCACAAAGAAGACAAAAATACACCCCAAGCTCCAAACATACAACCTAATGGACTAGAACCAATCCTTATGCCAAAATTACCAAAATTGAAAAGGGTATTTGCTCACCCTTAGGTGCTCCTATACCACTAAGGATTGTAGCCTTCTGGGTTATCATATTTTGAGTAGTGAGCTCTAGGAAGTGTGCTTGAATGCATATGCATTACCCATTGTAATATTTACACATACTACTGCAAAGTATCATCTTATTGTGGGTAGGTTCCCATCATGGTTTCTCCTTTAACTGGGTTTTCCATCTCAAAATCTTGGTGTTATGTGTGTTGCTATCATTATGTTTATCTTTATTCTTGTTGCAGTTAATCAAATCTAAGATTGTGCTTAAATTGTTTAATTAAGTGAAAACTGATTCACCCCCCCACTCAGTTTTCCTTCATTGTTGTTGTCAATAGATTCTATCTAAATTAGTTATCTGAGAAAAGATGAAGGTTAGGGTTCTTATGAGACACAAAGGGAGCTGGCAATTAGCTCACAAATTGCATTCAAAGATGGATTCAACACAATTAGCTATGACTATGTCATGCCCAAACTTTTGGGCACGAACGGAATAATTTTTTTTTTTTAAATAACAACCTAATAACATTAAATTTGCTAAAATGAAACGGACTAACAAGTTTTGTCTTAACTATGTTTTGAGTTAACTCTAACCATTAACTCAAGTAAGTAAAAATAATTTAAATTAAATGCAGAATATTAACTCTCCGAAAGAATTTATTATTATCTCATCAATTAATAAATAATAAATTCATTTAAGCAAAAATCTCTAATTAAATTGACAAGAGATATTATCAGTCTCAATTTATCTTTTAATTGTTGTAGGAATTAATTAAATTAACTCTAGCACTTAGATTTTTAAAACACCTATATTTCAATTTAACAATAATTATAATGTGTATTAAATTTGACTAAAGGGCTAAATAAATCCATAATAAAATTTGCCCTATAAAGTTTATTCTCGACAAGCCTAAATTTAGGTGGACTAAGGTTAATCCCCTATGGCCAAAAATCATACAAAAGAAATCGTTATAATTTCCTAAAATATAAAGCTTCAAAAGAATTAAAATTTAAAACATCATATTTAAATGTTTATATAAACGTATATAAAATATGAATGTATAAATAAAATAATTAAACTATAGTTATATTTATACATTCATATATTCAACTATATATATATATATATCCAATACATATATTTTTTTTTAGTTCTTAAATTTTAAAATAACCATGAACCCTAAAATTTTAATGTTATAAATAAAAGAAATTATACTAACATTTTCTTTTATTTCTTTTATATCTCCCAGAATACCCTAACCCAAGCTGGGTTAGGGATTTATGTTTAATGCAGGGAGGTGGAGGGCCGAAAGCATGGCAAATCCAAGAAAGGGCCGCATGGTGGGGGGGGGGGTTGTTGCAAGTAGCGGCGGTGGCAGAGGTGAGAGGAGTTCACGGGGGGAGGCTCCCCGTAGGGACGACTGCAGTCATGCCTGCAGGTCATGGCCCATAGAGGCGGCCTTGGCTGCCGCTGTGAGATGTGGCCCGCAACCCGGTTGTGTCGTCGTTGTGGGTACTGCCCACAGGGGGGCTGAAGCCTCCCTGATTGTGGGTTGCGGCCCACAGTGGCGGCTGCGATCACCACTGGGGGTTGCCACCCACAGTGCAGGGGGGGCCGAGGCTCCCCCATTTTGCTTTTTTTTTTTTGAAAAATAAATTATCTCCTCTTTATATATATATAAATGTATTTTTCTGTGGTTATAATATTTTCAAACAAACAGTTTCACATGCTGAGGATATTTTTAGATAAAATATGTAGTCTTATATATATATATAGACACACACACACTTAAGAAATCTATATTTTTTTTTTCTTAACCTTTTTAAATCATGCAAAAATTAATAAAATATTGACTGCATGGAAATAGAGGTAAAATTTCTCTTATTTACTTTAAACAATCTATTTATATTTCTTTTTCCAAAACTCACATAAAGCAGGTTTTCAAAACTAACAGATTTAAATAAAGCATTTCTTTTTTTTCTATTGACAATCCAGATACTAACTTTAGAGATAGACTGCTAATTTTAGATTTATTTTCTACGATAAATAAAAGGGGAAATGACAAAATTTAATAAACTATATTCAACAACTACATTAATCTAGAATTATTTAAATTAACCTTAGAGATAGGCATGTTAAATCTATTAAACCATGATTTGTATTTGGGAATAAATAATTAGGACTAATGCTTAATTTTCTCTTACTAACATGCAAGTTTATTACTTTACTCATTTCCATTATTTTAGTATGCATAAGGAAATAAACTGAACTTTTATTTTCAGACATAACATGCATACAACAAATATTATTTCAATAACTATAGGAACTTAATCTAAAAATAAACATTTCATTTTTGCAGTAATAGCTTAGTAAAAATAATGCATTTCTTTAAAGCATATTTAAAATACAATATAGTCAACATTACAATGGGTGAGTTACCCATCTAGTCTCTCATTTCTATTAAATGGGGACTTTAAACAAAATGAATACATTTCTTTTTCAAATAAATACAACATATAGCTTTCCTTTTACATTGCTGCAACTAAAATATAATATCCCATTCCCAAATCTTTTTTGCAAATCAAGTAAAACCAGCAACTTCCAAACTTGTTTTTTTTTTCTTTTCTTTCCAAGCAATCCTGCAAATAAATCATGAGGCTATGACCATGGAGTGCTCACCTCCCAGCCTAGGCTTTCTAGAAGCCACCCCCGAGCTTGGAGAACCAAGCCCTAGATAGGTTACACACATGCAAACACAACAAGCAAGGGAAAAACATACAACAAACACTTTCCCAACCAAGGCTACACTTCATCACAAAATGTGATGTTTTTACATGGGTGGTAGTGGACCAAATACCCTGAGGAGACTACAAGAATGGTAGATCACAAAGCCACCTCATGGCAAACAAAGATATATCATAAGTTCATTAACCCCACATCCTTATGCCCCCCAAGGCATTCATGCCATACTTTCTCCCCTTATGACCCCCAAATGGATAAACTAGGCCATGCAACAAGGGTCACATATACACCCCTTGAGTTCACTCTCATAATGAGAGCCTATCACTCGAGGGATATCAAACTTCTACCACCCATAAGACCATCCTACGCTCCCAAGAATAGAAGGCCTTGGTTACTCCCAAATCACAAGAAAATGCATAAAAGAATAAAAGATAGGTCGCATAATAATTTTCACAAAAGAAAATACAAGGAATCAACTTTTACATACAAACAATCTTTCCAACATAAACATGCAACATAGAAAAGAAACAAAAGGAGAAGATGAACCAACCTTCAATCTACCCAAAGGTTTGCTAGAACTAGTTTGAGGATGAGTAGCCTAATTCCACAATTCTTCCTTCTACACTTAGCCAAAATTCTATCCCAAAACTATTCCTTTCAAAATTGCATGATCTCCAAAAATGGAGAGTGGGTGATTACCCACAAAGTCTCTCATTTTTGCCTAAAAAGACCTTAGTGAGAGTTCTCACAGGTTACTAAAACTGAAAAAGCAAAAAGTAAGAGAAAGTGGGAAAAATGATCTCACATCAAAAAGGAAGGTTATCTAACCTAGATGGCACCTTCTAATTTTGAATTCTCGCTCACCTTAGGAAACTCACTTTTTGAGGTGACTAAACAGTCACATGGGAGTAGACACATGCCTAAAAATACTCCTAACCCATAGGTATACCTTATGGACTTTAGGAAACACCTTTAAACTACCCCTAGGAGTTCATTTGACCCCTAATAAACCCATTTGAAGTTAACTTTCGGGTCAACCCTGAGTTGACCACTCCAAAGACTCTCTACCCAAGGAAAATTTAGAACCACATTCAAATGTTTGAAAAAGCTACGGTTGAAACAACTCCCTCCAAGAGACAAGTCAAAAATCAAGACATAAATCAACACGTGTCAAGTGACACAATAAAATACTTTACAAAATTACACATGAAATTTGTCTCTTGTTACACAAATTAATAATTCAATTTAACACACATGCATCATTTACTTTCACAAATAAAATATGATACATACGGGGTGTTGTCTCTCCAAATAGACAACCCCTGGTTTTACGAACGTACATAGGTCTAGGTTTGATTCTCCATAATGTTTCCATGGTCACATGGATAACTTTCCTACACATCTCAATTATACATTAGTAATTCCAAATAACCTCATATAATTTTAAACACATGAATAAGAATACACATCAAACACTCTGCATACAATTGACATTTAAACAAATTGATATATCTTATATCCAAATAAATCCACATAAGCAATTATCATAATCCTCATAATTTTGCTCCATACACAAAACATGCGTCCTATTTCTATCATCATAGTAAAGTCCTGCAAATCCAATAATGACATACATCACCCCAAATTTATCCTATTCTAGAATCATATAGAGTTCTATATCTATAATGCATAGAAATGAAGCATCAATATATATCAATGTTATCCAAATCATGGAATCATATAAGTTCTAAATCCATAATGCATAAAAATAAAGCATCCATAATAGTCTCAACATGAAAATCACTGAAATGCTAGGATGAGTCGGGGTAGGGCCTCACAGACTGAGAAAACTAAAAGAGACGCATTCATAAAAGAAGGTGATAATTCGCATAGACTTGAAAGAACCGAATCTAGGTAAAATAGACAATCTTTATTAACTTAGGGCAAAACAATTTTTACTGGTCATAGAAAACAAGAATTTGTATGACAAAAAAAAGATCCCAACAAAATATATAAAAATTGCCTTTATAGTTGAGGCATGACTCAAAATTGAACCTAGTTGGAAACCTTAACCCACCTAGGGTTAGGTTACAAAAAATCTGCTAGAGGGAAGATAAGATCAGATTGACTAATCCGTTGGCGTGTTGAATTCGACTCTTAGAACATCATTTGCCTCTAGAAAAGAAAAATCCTCACACACAAAGGGGAGATCTTTGTATAGATTCACCTGTAGGAAAAAATGTCTACATATCACATTGAATGAGCATGGGCGGTGTTTGAAATTGGCTACAGAGGCATGGGGAGGGTCAATCATTTCCTAAAAATCAAGAAAATTCTGCATTGGGATCACATCTGAAAAAGGCCTTCAGACCCATAAGTCTTCTATCTGCAATAAAGAGCCACATGTTGCATCCGAAATTGGACACATGGTCATATCTGGAGTAATGGCAAGAAAATCAGGTGGTTGGATGAAATCAGGTTGAGAACTAGGCCCCGACTGAGTCAAAAGACTTGTCTCAACCATCAGTTTGATAACTACCCATGCATAGGGATTTAAATTCTTAAATTCCCTTCCAATTTGAATTTGGGTCATCAGATCTGTCATCTCATGTGAAGATGGACACGTGGGATAGCGTCAAAAGCTCCTAAAAAGAGTTCAACAAGACAAAGGTTTCGACAAGATAAAAAGATTCTTTGTCACCCCCAAAACTCATTCCAAAAAGGCTTTCACAATTCCTCAAGCCAGGCCCACCAAAGTCTCTTGCGTCATCAAGACAAACCACTTTGACAAGACCCAAAAATCATTGTCACTGAGGGAAATCTAAGACAAAAAGGCCTTTTCTACCTAGGGCTCACCACCTCCATCGCCATTGGTTCCACGCAAGCTCCCTTGGAACCCTGAAAAATTCTTTGTGGGATGGCATGATGACTTTTGCTTCTCTTTGTTTTTATTCTGTGCCCATCTTCCTTCCTCTTGATAGCATTGCTTGTCTCCTTGTCACATGAAAATAGAACATCAAAATAGGGAACAAAAGAGAAAGTGTTCATGTTTGACACGACAAGGTGATAACAAAGAAACCCTCGTCAAAAACTTCACCCCTTTATTGCTTATCGCGTTGCCATGTGAAAATGAAATATTAGAACATGTAACAAAAGAGGAAGCGTTCTTGTCCGATGCGATGAAGCGATAACACCCTCCACCAACTGGTAGTAGGTGAAAAGGGGTCGGTCCTACCATGGACTTAGGACCCTTCAATTAGTAAACTGAAGTAATTTGACCATCTCAACTGGTCAACCTAAAAAAAGTACATGGATCCTGAATAGATGCAAGGGCAAAAAATACCCCTTCTAGAAACTGCTAACAAAAATGCGCATAACATGCAAGTTATGCAAAAAATCATTGAATTTCTTAGATGTGATCTACAACTAAGTTGACTAAAAAGGGTCAACATTTCCTTATCACCTTGCCATCTTCATTCATCTTGTTTCTATAAACCCACTTTGTGCCTATGACGTTCTTATCAGCTGGCCTTGGTACCAAATTCTAAGTATTTTTCTTTTCAATTTGTTGAAGTTATTCCTCCATTGCCTTACCCATTTCTCACTCTTGCTGGCTTCATTGTAGTTTTTTAGTTCCATCTAAGACATTAGATAGAAATTGACTTGTTCATTGTTTGTAGTAAGCTTCCTTCTTGTTTTCACACCTCCATCCTTGCTGCCTATGATTTGATCTTCAGGATCATACTTCTGCACATATTTTCTAGGTGGTTTCTTTGTAGTTTCCTCTTCTCTTTCAAATTCATCTTCTTCAACTTCGTAATTGTTGGCATTCTACACTCTTATGAGAATAGTTGATGTTGTCATTGATGGAAACCAACTGGCAACTAACTGGAAAACATCTGTCAACCTACCGGCAGTTACCAACACTGGCAATAGACTTCTACATACATCGTCAAGCACTTCACCGACAATGACAATAATGCATACCGACACTCAGGACGACATGGAATAAACTTTGTTTATTGTTTTATATTGTAATTATCTTTTGTAAAATTCGACATGGCATATTGTAAAAGACTCATATATATGCATAAGATCTTATAGGTCATTTTGAGGAAGTTGATAAGAAAGATAGAAAGCATGATATTTGTGATATAGTTGATAGAAAAGGTTTTTGGTAATAGACTGAGCTTAAACTGATACTAAACCTAGCATAGTTGATGTTGATCTAAAGCAGTACATTGTATTGGATTTTGATAATCCATTTTGTAAGTCTATGTGACTTTTGTTTTGTGATTGAGTAGTGAGCTCTAGGCTGCTAGCCTTCCTGCATGTGTAGGCCCCTCATGTAAGTAATATTTATTCGTTGGACAGTGAGTGAATATTGTGGGTCACAAATCCCACTGAGATTTTTCCCACACCAGGTTTCCTCGTTAAATATCTTGTGTTACGGTGTGTTATCTATGTTGTCTCTGTTATTCTTATTTGCTCCATTAATTCTTATTTACCCGTACATTGTTTTGGGCTACAAAGTTTTTAATAAGTTAAAATTTTCTATTAACCGGTTAAACACTGATTCACCCCCCCTCTCAGTGTCTTTGGGACTATCATTGATTCTAATAGTAATATGGTTCTTCAATCTAATTTACAACATTTTTCTTTCCTTTTTGTAAGTCTTCAACAAATTTCACATTCACACTTTCAACAACCTTCTTGAGTTATTTTTTGAAACATTTGTATGCCTTGCTATGAGTTGAGTAGCCTAAGAAAATTCCATCATCACGCCTTGCATCAAAACTTCCTAATCCATCCTTATCTCTTCTAATAAAATATTTACTTCAAAAAGCTTTCAAGTGCTTAACAAAGGGCTTCTTTCCATACCATAATTCACATGGTGTCCACTAGCTATTCACTCTCAACTATACCCTATTTAAGGTGTATATTGTTGTGTGGACAACCTATTTCTAGTAGACATTAAGAAGATTTGACTCATTTAGCATTATCCTTTCCATTTCCTTGACTGTCCTATTCATTCTTTCTGCAACACCATCTGCTGTGGTGTTCTGGCAGCAAAATATTGTCTTCTAATTCCATGTAGTTCACAATATTCTTTAAACTCATTTGATGTAAACTCACCTCCTTAATCTAATCTCAAACCTTTCAGCTTATATCCACTTTCTCCCTCAGCCATTTTCCTGAAAATCTTGAACCTGTCAAATGCTTGTGACTTATCCTACAAGAAGGTAACCCATGTCATCCTTGAATACTCATCTATGAGTAGCATGAAGTACTTTTCACCATTTAAAGCTCTTGTTTTTTTAGGACCACATAAATCTGTATGCACTAGTTCCAATGGCGTCGTGGTTGAATATTCATTTGTCTTGAAGCTCACCTTGGTTTTCTTTCCTTTCTAACACTCATCCCATATAGTGCTAGTTGGTTTGGTAATCTTAGACATATGTCTCACATATCCCTTTGACCTTATTTTGATAATATTGTCAAAATTTATATGGCCTAACCTTCTATGTCATAACCAGCTTTCATCTACTTGTCCCATCATGCATTGTGACTCATAACATTCCTTCAAGTTGTAAACATTGCCTTTAGTCCTCTTACCTTCTGCAATTAATTTCTCATTGCTTTCTTTTCTGATTTCACATCCCTTGAAATCAAAAGTAAACTTATAGCCGCTGTCACACATCTGACTTACACTTAGTAAGTTATGCTTTAATCCTATAACATAGTATACATTATGTGCCTTCAACTTACCATCAATGCTTAATGTTCCTTTGCCTTTTATTTTGATGGAAGTGTTGTCACCAAATCTAACTGATCCTCCATTCCAATCTTCAAATTTTATAAGCTTTTTCTTA
This sequence comes from Cryptomeria japonica, assembly GCF_030272615.1. NCBI lineage: Eukaryota > Viridiplantae > Streptophyta > Pinopsida > Cupressales > Cupressaceae > Cryptomeria > Cryptomeria japonica. The sequence continues at coordinate 305,394,917 of NC_081414.1, forward strand.
TCTCCTATCATGCGATTGGAGCATCCACTATCAACAACCCATAAGTTTTTTCTCTCTACATGCAATGCTATTTGGACAATCGGACTTGATTCAATTTTCTCCTTTTTCTTCTCTATCCACCCTTGCTTGTTTTCTTTCCTCATCTTTGCTGCAACATTATGATAAAATGTGGTTTTTGGTTACACAATTTATGTCTTTTTGTTGTTGTTTAGCTTCTCTCGACTTGTAATTCTTTTCTATGTGACCGTAGCTTTGACAATAATATCATTTTACCTTTATGTTCAATGATGAAATAGAGGGGTTGCCACTTGATTGAATTTTTTTTCATTACACTCATAGCTCTTATGGCCAAATTCATTGCAGTGATAGCATAAAACATTCATATCACTTAATACAACAAAAGGATTCTTATTTTCATAGCTTGGAGAAGGTCTAAACATATGTCTACAATCTGAAATTTTATGTCCATAAGCATTACATTTGTAGTAGTAACCATGGAATTGAGGAGCATACTAGTCATGATTCCACATTGGTCTTCTTGGAGCAACATATTGTAGTGTCCCTCCCTGATTCATCTTATATTTTGTATATCAAAGGATTGTATTGATCTAGCTTAGTATACTTTATGGTGATTTGATTGTATCATTCTGTGTACTAACCCTATTCCATGATTGTAATAGATAATGATGGATCTATATTTGATGGTTTATATGTACTCATTATTCATGATGGATCATATTTCTTATGGGATGTTTATGACATTATGATTACACTAACCCTACTCTATGATTATGATGGATGAGTTGATGCAATGATGTTTGTGATTGTCTTCCAGTGTGTTCATGATTAGAGACAATGTCATATCACTCATTGCGAGCACGATATGATGTTGTGATTCTCTTTTCACTTCCTTGTTTATCATGATGATATATGTTGTATATGTATTGTATTGTATTGTGCTTAGTGGTGGTTGCAGGGTTGTAGGTACCAGACATCGACTCCACCTGGTCTCACAGGTTTGAGCGTGTCCTATCCCAATGACAAGTTGTCGAAGATAGCATGTGTTTCCTTCTCATACTCTAGGCTTAGTAGGTCAATTGTTAGTTGTGTCGTGGCATAAGTTGGTGTCTAGTCTTGCATTAGTGTTTCCTTTTGCTAGTTGTTTGTGTATGTGAGTGTATGGTTTATATTTAATTAATTAATAGGATTATGAGATTTATTAATGTTTAATTAATTTATCCTATATTTGATTAATGGTTATTTATTCGATTATTTTATTATTGATAATTATTTATTGTTGAGAGATATATATTTAATTAATTGAGATTAACTTAATTGATTTATTGTTTAATGATTTAATTATTATTTTATGGTTTATTTATTGTTTTGATTTATTTAATTAATTAATTAATTATTATTGAGATTGATTTATTTGATTTTTTGTATAGTGTGTTATTTATTTAATGTTTATATTTGATTTATTATTTAAATTAATATTTAATTAAATACTATGTTTCATTAATCTAATTTTAATTACATGTGGCATTCATATTGTTTGTATAAACAAGGTATATTATAAATTTTACCTACCCTTGCATGTTATTGGTTGATTTTGAATTGGTAGGTAAATACTATTGATAAATATGTATTTCTTGAAACTATACCCAGTAGGTAAGATATATTGTCCTTTGGAATTTTTTAATTGGTCGGTTTTGCCCTATAGTTTTTGAGTTTAATTTTTATTTAAATTGCATTCTGAGAATGTTTTCCGGTTAATCATCCGACAAATTTCTGGAATTGGGTTTCTAAGTGAATTGAGGACTGGCTTGAAGAATTAGGATTGCTTGTGGATTGCTCTTCTTCAGATTTCTACCTTGTTGGATTGCGCTTGCAGGTTGGTTCTATTTATCCATCGAAATGTTGGTTTCCAAAAAAGCATGTCGTCTCTATTACTGTGCAAAATTATTACTGGATGTTGTTTGAATTTTTTTTGGGAAAAGTGGGATTGAATTTGAAGGATTTAATTAGCATTGGAAAGAGATTTGGGAAGGGAATCTGGAAAAAGAGTTTTAATTGATTGCTTTTTGAGAATGAAAATTACTTGCTGGAAAATGGCACTTCCATGTGTATTTCATGTTTCCTCTTCCCTATATTATGGAGGTGTTATTGGTTTTGTTTTGGAGTTATTTACCTCCTTGTATTGCATTCCTTGAGTCTCCCTTGTTTCAGTATGTTATTGTGTGTTTTTTAGCCTTCCTGTAGCTTGACAAAAGGTTCTTATGTCATTATGATTGTATATTGTAAGGAACAAACCATTTGAATGGGTCTGACGATTCTTTTTGAGCCTTGTGAAGCTTTGTGATTGTATATTGTAAGGAATAAACCATTTGAATGGGTCTGACGATTCTTTTTGAGCCTTGTGAAGCTTTGTGATTGTCTCTTTGAGGAGTTTGTAGAGTTAGCGTATCTCCCTTTGTTGCTATGTGCTCTAGGTGCCATTCTAAGCACTGTCGGAGATCTTTCATACTATTTTCAATTTCTAAGTTTGTAACTTTACTTTTTTTGAGTTTCCTCTTTGATTTTAGCATCTTCCAAACCTACTGGATTGGTATTGTGTTTCATTTTTGACCCCTGGGTAGATCTGGGCAAGTATCCTAGCCATATGAGTTCATTTTACTTGGATTTTGGCCATTTTACCCAAAACACCACTAAATTTACCAAATACACTACCTTATGAGCTAGAAACACTACCCCTTAGACCAAAAATGCTAATTTACTTACCAAAAACACCACTCTGCATTCCAGTGGTGCTGGTCAGCATTTTAGGAGCACTGGGCTGCTCCGAAAAGGCTAGAAATGTCAATTTGAGCTTTGTGAGAGTCTTTTTGGGATTTGTTTATTCTCCAGAGGTGTGTGTGGATTGTGTCAAAATTCTCCAAGTTATCCTTGATGTATTTTGATCTTTTATGTTGCCTTTTGTGCTCTGGTAAGAGGGTTTATGCCTTACTTTGAGGTGTTTCATATGCATTGTATTGCTTCAATGAGAGGGAGAATTCCTCGCTGTTGAGGATTGGTTATATGGCTCCAATGGGATGCATTTTTCTTCACTGTAGAGAATTTGACATGGATTTTTTTTCATCCTTGGATTATATTTATGCTTGGCTCTTTTTTTGTATTGTTTCGAGGAAGGCTCATACCATGTGTATGGTTATATGTACTCCGTTATGATCTTTTGTTCTTAGTTTGTTGTGACTATTTTTATATCATTTGTGAGGCTTCATGATGTATTATGTTCTACCAATTTATGTTTTAGCCTATGGTTATGGTCCATGGTTAGGAGAGTGGGCTCTTGCATGTGTGGACTAGGGTCTTGAGCATTATGCCTCTAGGTGGGGGTCTAGACTTGTTGGAATCACATGAAGAGATTTCTGGGAATTGCAAGTGATAATATTAATAATTAATTAGTGGGTTTGGGTATCTAGGAATTCACTAAATAAGATAATAATTGGTTTTTTTGCCCCACCTCATCGCCCAAGAGCATTGCTCGGGATGAGCTTGGGAAGACCATTGGAGCGGTAAACCTATCTCCCTAGAATGGCTCCAAGGTGGAGAAGGTTTCACATGTCTATCAGGGTGAGGCTTGGCCCCTTCTTCTATGAGGGTAGCATGTTATGAAACTCTTCCCTACATGTGTCCATTATTCATATGCCTTGATTTGTTGTATATGCCTCTAGAGGTTTGGTTGCTTTGCTTTAGCCTTGTGATGTGATTGGATGTTGTATATATGGTTGGAGTCTAGTGAGATAATTTTGTATCCATTGTTTGTTGGGTGTTAGCCTAGGTCTCGAGTGTGAGTTGGAACCTAATGTCATCTCCTAGCACAGGGGGTGGTTCCTATTTGGTTCCACATGGTCAGGTGGTTTGATGCCTTTTTCCATTGGGATGTTCTTCATTGGATGCTTGTGTGCTTGGACATGGTTGTATGATATCTCCTCATGTGGATGGATCTTGGAGCATAATCTATGTAATTAGGACTAATATCATGTGGTATGTAACTCAAGAAGGATACTATTGAAAATAAGACTATGAAATCAATATTTTAAGAATATATATAATAGGACTTGTAGCAAGTTGAATTTAGGATGGGATTTATTGAATGAGATTGTTTTCAATGGATATTTAATTTTAAATATAATTCTTGATTAGAAAGGAATTAAATGATTGAGAGATATGAATGCAATATCTTGTGTATGTCTTATGAATGGTAGTGAATATGTTAACGATCATGTATGCCTTGATTTGAAAGATGTTAATCTTCACTATTGGTTATCTTGTGGATTTGTATGGATTCTATGACTCTTCAATATGTGGTTTACCTATGGAGCTTATTTCTATGTATTAGAGATAATACTGTATCATGATGACTTGTAAATGTGGAATGAGAATATGTACTTACATAACTTGTATTATTAAGCATTAGGACATGTGATGTATCAATAGAGACTATGTGATTGTCCCATGTACCCTTATGTGTTTGGAATTGATGATGTAGAACAATTCTCTTGTAATTAGATGATGTATTACTATATGGTTCATGTTGTATAAATTTTCATCATGATGGGAATGAGATCCTATGTTGAATTAGGGGATTGACATATTAGATAATGTTTATTCTTGTAGTATCATATGAATCTTGAATTCGTTTAGTAGCATGGAATCCTATTTGGAAGTAGATAAGTTCTTGATGTCATAATTAGTATTCTTGATGAGTTGTGTAATGGTTGTGCTTAAGGAATTAATCTAGTTCCATGTGTAGGAGAAGGATAAATGAATTTAGATTCATGATGTGTTAAGTGGTTAAGGAATAAAGATGGGTATTAGGAACATTTGGTTGGTATCTTAAAATGAACCTAAAGAGTATGAAATGTGATAGAGTTATGCATATGTGTTAATGATTTATCATAGCTGCATGGGAAGTAAATGATTAGTTAGATGAGGATATATGGTGTTCTAAATGGATATGTGATGTGTTAGAATTATGTCAAGTAGTGACATTAATATACCATAGGGAATTGAAATATTGTAAGAGTTTGTTTAGTGATATGTTAATGATTAAATGATCTATTTTGCTTGCATAATAATATACTATGGTTATGTTCATGTTGATTTATGTGTTCTTATAAATAGTTAATGTTTTTGATTAAGCAAAAATAGGTTTTAAGGGGACCAAAAACCCCTTACGTCTGAATCCAAAGATAGAGCATTAGAGCAACTAGATCGAGACTAATAACAAAGAGACATAACAGGCTGCTACATAAAAGGACAATAGAGACACAACAACCAAAGAAAAGAACAACAAAAATCCAATGAGGTGCTGGCGAGAACAACAACAAAAAGATACCAAGACCAGTTACATGAAAATATTGAGGCCATCAGCAGCCTCTTTCTCTAGCATCATCATGGTCTTTGTAGCTTCCTTGAGGTTGAGAAGATCCTAAGGCAAAGGTACCTCCAAAGCCTTGGTGCTTTGTTTGGTCCTCCTCATAGCGTGAGGGAAATCCTTGGAGCTAGAAACCCCAACATCCATCTTTAGATCGACAAAGTTCCTGTCATTATGCATCTTCTCCAATCTAGACATCATCACCGACATGTTGGTAGCAAACACTATCAGCATAGCCACACTATTCTCCATTATCTTCTTGAGTGCAACCTCAATTTTTTGCATTTTCAAGTTGATCTCCCCAAACTTTTCATCATATCTTTTCTTAAAAAGCTTGATAGCCTCCCCATTTTTCTTAAGGCACTCCAACATCATTCTTTTTTCGTCATCTTTCCATAGGGCACACTCATTGTTCTAAGAAGCGCAATCCTTCCCCTTAAGCTTAATTTTCATTTGACCCTCTTTCTCCACAACCCCTTCCAACTTAGCTAAGGTAGTTCTTTGCTTAAGATGCAGAGTCTTAATTTCATGGAATACCTAGTGTTGGAAGTGATACAGATCAATCAAGGCACTTCTATCAGTTCCCAAAATATTGAGCATTGACTTAGGCTTATCTTGTAAATCCCGGGAGTCCAAGTCCATTGGTTCTAGTACTAGTTATCAGAGTTTTGAGGAGGAAACTCATCCCCCACATTAGAATCAGATAAAATTATCTTATTACCCTTCCCCTTGGGCTTCACCTTGTAACTAAAAGTATCCTCCCCTGACAAAACATCATTGTTCTTCTTGAGGATTCTAACCCTCTTCTTAGGGGGGGTAGAAGCAACAACTTTAACCTCAAACTTAGAGTCATCAAAGCCATCACTAGGGGTGTAATATTCCTCTTTATCTTCCACACTAGCCTTCACTCTATTAACCCTAGCTTCAAAATGATCATAAATTAAAAGGATTAATCACTAATGAGCCAAAGGGCATGACTTAGGGTTCTTAATATGGTCAGCCAGACAATCATTCAGGGATGAAACCAGTTAATAAGGAAAGGAAACCTTATTCCCATATTGAAAATGATTGAGAACCACAAAATGGTAGCTATAGAATTTAGTAAACCTCCCATCAACTGTAACAAATTCCATTATCACTTTTAGCATTTTACGCCATAAAACTTTTACCTGGTTGGGAGTGAAGTAAGTTCTATCTTGCTTGAAAAGCCTCACCTTTTCATCATCATCCTTAGGAAATATTTTCACTGCATTGTCAAAAACATTTCTACCCCTGAAGAAGTTGGCCCTGTCCATTGACATCCCTGTGACCTCCGCAACCAAATTCTCATCCAACTTCACTGTCTGCCCAAAGAGAGTGACTTTCTTTTTGTTCCATCCCTTAACAAAGAGTTTGGAAACATGGTCCTTTTTACCAAGTAATTTATCCATATACCTTGTAAGCCCTCCCTTCTGCAATCTCCTCCACACCTTATGTTCCTTGTTCTAGCCTTCACAGCTCATTGACTCATTCCTATTAATATTACCCCAATTGTTTCTGCAGTCCAATCAACCCCTCCTTCACTTGAGAAAAAAGAAGCTCTACAATACCAATAGAGAAATGTAGAGCTAAGGCACATAATGCAAATAATCACCCACAAAGTGTGCGGGGTGGTCCACCTCATATAATCTAGAAGCTTCTTGCCAGCTCGATAATCATTTATTTTATAACTCGATCTAAGGGCCATCATGAGATAATAAGGGAATAACCTTTTCATTAATGCGATCAAAAGATAATTTCTCCTTAGCCTCCAAAGATAAATTGGTTTCACCTTGCCACTTGATAGGGACTGATAACTTAACTCCTATGTTGGTAAAAGTGTCTGCCACCATATTTGCTTCCGTATAGGTGTGGGTTATGACACACCTATCCAAACCTTCAATAATTTTAAGGTCCCTTATAATAATATTCTTAATTTTCCAAGAGGGCTTAGCCAAACCTTTTAGACAACTAATAATATTTAAGGAGTCCCCCTCTATCCAAACTTTTTTCAATTGCAAATTGTCAATAATTTTAAGGCTTTCCAACTTCAGCTATGTGATTAATTTGGGAACCTAGAGGAAGGGCCACCTGAATCAAACTACATCCATTTGAATCTCTTACTACTCCCCCCCAGAGGGCCCAAGGTTCCCCTTATCTGCCCCATCAAAATTATCTTTCAGCCATCCCTCCAGAGGGTAATTCCAGATGACATCTTCTCTAGATTTCTTTGCTTTGAACTTGCTAATATCATCTTCTTATCCTCCTCATAAATAGAAGTGGAAGGAAGGTAGAAGATGCCACTGTCAATTAACTTCATATTCTCTCTGATGGACCTACACACCTTGTCAAAAACAATCTTAGTTGTACAAGATGACTCCCTAAAAATTTTGTTGTTCCTTTCCTTCCAAATATGCTAGGAGACATAGGGAAATAATAGAGACTAGAGGATTTTGATAAAAGAGTTGGAAGAAGGAAAACTACATTGAACAAATAAATCTTCCACCTTATCCAGAAAGACCCAAGCAATCTTTCACTTATGAAAAACAATACCCCATATCTCCACCGTGAACAGGCAATGAAGCACAAGGTGAGAGAAAAATTCTTCACCGTTGAGGCATAAGTGACATCTATTCAGAATCAAGAATCCTCTCTTACTTAAATTATCAGTAGTAAGGATTTTATTTTGGAGCAAAAGGAAGAAGAAAATATTAACTTTAGGGGTGAGGTTTTTGATCCAAGCCTTAGTCCAAAAAGGAGGATGGGGTAGGGGAGAAACCATCTTTCAAATAATAGAGGCCACAAAGAAGAAACCATCCGAGGTCAACCTCCAAATGAAAATATCTTCAACCAGAGGATTAACAAACAAGAACAAAAAATCCTGCTAGATTGGAGAAAAGATAGCATTAATTTCCTTCAAATTAACCCAAGAAGAGTTCTGCCAATAGTCAGAGACAAAGAAGCCAATCTAGCCTTGGAAATATTGATAAAGAGCAAAAAATATAGGCACAAGTAGAGGGGTTCATAAAAAATCCATACATCTTCCCAAAATCTGATGCTAGAACCCTTTCCAAGAACCCAACCAACTCCAACTTCAACCACCTTTTTAGCCTTGAGAATGCTATTCCAGATGAAGGGACCACAAGGAATATTATAGGAATGAAAGAAAGACACCATATTAGGGACACCATTAAGGTATTTACTGAACCACACTGAATTCCATCCTCCTTTTGCCATAAGTCCTCCAGATCTGTTTAGCTAGCAAGGAATTGTTAAAGTCTTTTATAGCCCTTAAGCCAAGATCCCCAAAGGCCTTAGGTAAGGAAACCTTCTCCTAGGCAACCAAATGCATCCTTCTTCTATCTTCAACTCCAGACCATATAAATATTATTTGTATCTTCTCAATAGCTTCAATAAATTTGGAGGGGATCATAAGTAAGCTCAATACATAAACTGGTAGATTTTGAAGCAAAGATTTCAGCAACTGCAATTTCCCAGCTTGACTTAGCAAAGTACCTTTCCATATTGCCAGTTTCTTATTGAAACTATCCACAATGGAGCTCCAAAAGGTTTCAAGAGGGGAGGATCCCAATGGAAGGCCTAAGTAAATCAAAGGAAAAGAATCCACAACATATCCAATGATGTCAACAATTTTTCTCTTCCTCCGAGGAGGAGTATTGATGAAGAAGATAGACGTCTTATTCCAATTGATAATCCGGCCATAAGATTGGGTATAGATTTGCAAAGAACCTTTGAATGATATAGCTTCATGGATAATAGCAGACCCAAGGAGGATGGTATCATCCACAAATTTCTAGTGTGAACAAATGAGATTGGAAGATGAAGGCTTCACTCCTTTGATCTCCCCAGTAATGACCAATCTTTGGAGATATCTGCTTAAGCTTTTAGCCAAGATAGTAAACAAGATGGGGGAGATGGGATCCCCTTGTCTTAATCCTCTTGAAGGATTGAAGAATCTAGAGAGGGAACCATTAATGATAACAGAGAGGGTAGGAGTAGAGATAAGTTGCCAAATAATACAAGAAGCTCTGTCATCAAAACCATAAGCTTGGAAGATTCTTCTTAGAAAACACCAATCAACTCTATCATAGGCTTTAGCAAGATCTAGCTTAATAAGAAACCCATCTTTCTTAGAGACATTCAAAGAATGAATATTCTCATGAACCATGATAATGGAATCCAGGATTTTCCTACCCGAAACGAAGCCATTCTATTGCGGGGAGATAAGAGAGGGAAGTACAACTAGTAGCCCAGAAGTGACAACCTTGGATATAATATTTTACATAGAGTTACAAAGGCTAATAGGTATAAATTTGTCCAAAGAATCCACCCCAGGAAGTTTAGGAATAAGAACCAAAAAAGTTGAGTTGACCTCCTTGAGGAGAGATTTAGAACCAAATAATTCCTTAACAACATTAACAATATCCTTCTCAACAATGTACCAAAAGGAATGAAAGAAGAACATGGGATACCCATTTGGACAAGGGGCTTTATCTCCTTGAAAGGAAAAGACAACCTTTTTGATCTCCAATGTGGAAGGAATAGCCAATATGCATTTATTTTGTTCAGCCCCAATAAATTTTCCAGCAAAGAATCCTAACTTTTTAGACAAAGATTAGACTCAATAGTCAAAAGATTAGAAAAAATGTGAACAACCTCAACAGCTATCTCCTCTTTTTAATGATATTTCCATCTCTGACCAACTGGGATATTCTATTTGCAGCTTTATGTTTCATAGTAGACATATGGAAGTATTTAGTGTTTTTATCCCTCACAAAAAGCCACAGAGCTCTTGACCTTTGTCTCCAAAATTCTTCCTCACTGGCAATGATACTATGATATCTAGCAAGGATTTCATTTTCTTTAGCTCTTGAAACAGACTTGAATCCCTCTTTTTGAATACTATCCTGAACCTATTTTAACTCCATTTGTAAAGCATATTTAGTAGAAAAAATGTCTCCAAAGACCTCTTTATTCCAATTTTTGACATTGTCCTTGACAAATCTTAAATTTTATAACAACTTTAAACATCATAGTGCCTTCCAAATTGATATTCCACCATCTAAAAAAAAATTTCCTCCAAGGAAGGGTATGACAACCACATTTTCTCAAATCTAAAAGGAAAGTTGCATTTCTTAATGAGAGCATCAACAGTGAAGGATATGGGGAAATACTCTGACCCAACTCTGTTGATAGAAGATAAAGAACAATGGTATTTAGAGAGCCAATCATTAGAAATTAGAGATCATTCCAACCTTACTTGAATCAATTCATCACCATCCATCCTGTTAGACCATGTACAGGAAGCCCCTTGTAGCTTCACATCAAAAAGAGCCAATTTATTAATGAATTCCATAAGATCAACTCTGTTGTCCAAATGTTCTTGAGACCCCCCAAAATTTTCTTCTTCCTGGAGAGGGGTGTTAAAATCTCCCATAATCAACCAACTATCATGAGCAAAAAAACTCCTCTTCTCCTCAATCTTTCTCCAAAACTTATACCTAGTTGCCTTCATATTAGGGGCATAAATATTAGATAAAATCTAGGAGAAATCATCCCTTATATGATTTAATCTTACAAAGATCAAGTTACCATCAAATTCAATAAATTCACCATCAATGGTTTTCTTGTTCCAGAAGATAGCAACACCACCAAAAGTACTATTAGAGCTGCTACCAATAGCTCCTCCAAATTTCAAAAGGTTAAATTTTTCAACTTTATCTTTAATCATCTTAGTTTCTTGAATTAAAACAACATCCGTCTTATGGTCTCTTACCAGATTCTAGATAATATCCTGTTTTATGGTGGCTATTAAAGCCCCTTATGTTCCAATAAATAATCTTCATTTTTTGCTTGGGGAACATGTATCCTAGATAGTCTGCTGGCTCTCATTAGAAATGTTTTTTTTTCTTTAAAATTCCTTATGCCACTTAGCTGATTTCCTACCTGGTAGAGATTTAGAATGTCCAACATCAGCTTTAGCCCTAGTTTTGGTATTCACCCCACTATTAGGCCCCATTTTCTTAAATTTTTCTTTCTTCCAACCGAAGTACAAGATTATTCATCTTCTTCTCCTTTTCCTGCAAGTTTTTAATCCTCTTGATCTTGGCAAATTCTCTGACCATAACCCCATGTATGGGGATTCTCCATAAGGGCATTAGGGCTCTTCAATTTGACTGAATCTTGAGATTCCAAACCATCCAACCCATTTGGAGAAAACACTATTTTAGGGACCTCAGATGTCCCTCTATCCAACAATAGAACTTCTCCACTATCTGGAACAACCTCAATTTCTCCTTCTTCATGATTTATAACCTCTCTGTTACCCACATGTTCAAGATTTGGAAGAGGACTCAAACCTTGAGGAAGGATAGAGCAGTCATCTCTAGTAGGGCCAACTCCCTCAACCCTTTTATTGACTGATAGGTTCATTTGAGTATTAGTGTGTTCTTATTTGTTTATAGAAGGGGCCTACTCATTCACCACAAAGTTTTCTAACTTATCCTCAACAGGTCTATTAGAGGGTGGAGTTGGATTCTCCTTATTCTGCTGCATCATTCCTTGAGAGTTACCATCACCTTTATTGTGTTTCTCCTTGCAGAATTTTTTATGAGACCCTTTTCTATTAGGTGGGTTTCTCTGAATGCTAGGACAACCCCTGGCCCAGTGTCCCTCTTTTTGCAATGGAAGCAAACAAAGGGTAAGAATTAATACTCAATAGTTTGCACCCATTTCCCCAACTTAGAGAAAATATCAATTGATGATGGTAGATCAGTGTTTTGACAAACATTAACATAGATCATAGCATAAACCAACCTTTTTATAGTTGCAGTCATTGAATCTATGGCAAGAAGATCACTAAAGGAATTGGCAATGCCCTTGAAGACATCTTCAAACCAAAACTCCATTGGCAAACCAGGCAGCCTAACCCAGACAAGAGCCGAGTCAAAGAAGGAGTCATTTAACTCTTGATTAGAAGAACATTTTCTTAAGGAAAGAGAAGATCTCCCCACCATCCAAGGACCTCTGCATAGAATACCTTCCAAATCTTCCAAACATGAAAAGTTGAAGGCGGAAAACCCTTTAGGCATTGCAGTGATTTCCACTTGACCTTTCAATTAACATTTCTTTTTGGCGAAATCTCTCACCACACCAATGCTAGGTCTTGGACCAATAAATTTTCCAACTAGTGTGAAGGCCATTAGTGAAATATTATGATCAATGACAACATTAGGAATGGAGATCACAAACTTACCCGCTACCATGTCTGATAAGTTTGAAACATAAGGAAAGGAAGATTTTCTAGTGGGTTTCAAACCAAGTATTCTGGCCCTTTAACCAACTATTCTAGACTAGGATCTCGGGGGATTCTTCTTAACAACATTCTTTTCCTTCTCAGTTCCCTTTTTCGAGATTCCCTCTCGATTTGAGACTCCTTCACGTGACCCCCCTTATCTCCAGGGTCAAAAGGAGGGTCCCCATCCTTTTTGCTATTTTCATCCACTTTCGTGTAGACGTATTTGTCGGAATCCTTCTGCCCATGTGGCAAAAGTGAAGAGAATGCAACACAGTTACCAGAACCATCTTTCCCACCTAGCTCCATTTGAAAAATATAAATAGTTAATGTTTCATTAATGAATGTTAGTGATAACATAGAAGTAAAGGATTTTAAATTTTTTTTTTTTATCTCCATTTGTTAGTAGATTATGGATTATTTCTCTAGGGCATTTTGGCGGGCATTACATTTGGTATCAAAGATAGGTTGCAAACATTGGGATCTCTCATTAAGGTTGTTGCTCTTAGTCTTGCGTGATGTACTATAATGTTCTCTTGACTTGAGTTGTACTTTGAGATTTGTGATGAAAAATGTCATTGGAATTTTGGAGATATTATATGTTTATGTTTTGTGTTTCTCCCTAACCCTTCCTAGAAATCATAATTGTCTACAATATGTGTATTCATTTCTTATACATGTCTCTTAGATGAGAGTTATGTCTATACGAGTCTATGCGGTCTTGCTTGCTTGTATTTTCTAGTGCTTACCTAAATATTAGAGGTTGTTTTTCCTATATAAATGATCATGCTATAGATTGAAAGAAAATTGTGTGTGTTCTCTTAACTAATGTTACATTGAGTCACATAGGAATAATAAGATGGAGTGTTTGTATTATGCATATGTAGTGCCTCTCCCTAAGCCATCCGGATCTTTTGAATAACAATAGATCTCTTTGATATAACATTGTCTACTTAATGATGATTTGATGATATTTTATAATATACTAACCCTATTTCATGATGTGATATTGATTATGATATTGCTTGGTTGTCTACGAGTGTCTTCTACTATCTTTGTGATGGGGACAATGTCACATCATTCATTGCGAGCGAGATGTGCCATTGTCATTCTCTATCACTTGTATGTGTTATATATTGTATATGTTATATCATGGCTTTATGGATGCAGGATTTGCAGGTACTAGACATCGACTTCACCTATCTTCACAGGTCTGAGCGTGTCTTATCCCAATGGCAAGTTGATCAGAGATGACATAGAATCCCATTCTACACTCTAGGTTTAAGATTGATTACCCTTGTCAGTCTTTGTGTGAGTTGTTGTTCAGTCTCGATTGATCTATTGAGTTGCCCTTTGTTATCCTACGCGGCATATCATGTTTATTGTTTGATTTAATTATTATTAATTAATTAATTGAGTTATATAGTTTAATAATGTTAAATTAAATTAATAGACTTATATAGTTTATAATAATAAAATAAATATATGGTTCGTGATAATATTTAATATTATTGAGGGAGTAATATTGGATAAATGATTTTATATCATCAGATAATTATTATCTATTATTTAATTAATTGGTTTGGAATTATTAATTAATTTATAAAATTAAGGCTTTGATATTTAATTATTTATATAGCCTTTGATTATTTATTAGGCTTTATAGTTAATTGTGCCCATGAGTATTATTTTATTGGTTGATTTATTATTTACATTCTTGGGTTGATTAAATAAATATTATCCTACCTACCCTATTATACTATTGGCTGTGAGTTTGGGGTAAGTTGATTAAATAATATTTTATTATACTTGGATTTTGCAAGGGTTGGTAAGAAATATTATTTAGTTTATTATTATGATTGGCCAACATATTCTATGGTTTTTGGTTTTAGTTTTCTATTTATTTGCTTTCCTGTGATTTTTCAGGGGTTGGATGGAAATGTATTTCTGTAACTTGGATTTTGGATTTGCTTGCGAGGAGCTTGAATTGTTTTGGCCGAGCTTGGTTGCATTCATTCTTATTCATATTTTCAGTTTGACATTTTACTAGGTTGGAGATTCTTGCTTTTGCATTTTCAATTTGAAAAGATTATTCTCTCTGTGACTGTTCTTGGGAATTTTGGGAAAATGTTTCAGTTATATAGTTTGTATAGTTACATAATTTGATTTATGAAATTATTATATAGATGAGCTATAGTTTGGGGAAAATATATTTCATTGTGAATTTGCTTATTACTGTGAATGATCAACACTGTGAGTTTTTGGATCTTGATTGTTGGCTTCCCATATCTTGATTCTTGCACAAGATTAGAGGTTTGGTCCTTGTTTTTGAGTATCTTTATTATATAGTGGAAGTCGAGAGTCCCTGTTTGTTTCTCTGTGAATTTTCATGTTTGAACAATGCCCATAGTCATTTTCTCAAAACGTTGGTTGAGCCTTATATGTTTATTATTGAGCTTGGTAATTTGTTCTTTAGCTTTGTATTGTGATTGTGTTCCTATTGAGTGTATTTTCGGGGCTTTATATTATCCCCTTGATATTATTTTATTTCTGTAAGTTTTATTTCTCCATTTGTATTTCTAAGTAAATGCGCTAAATCTATATTTGTGATAATACTTTAATCATATGCATTGTTTCTTGAATCAAAGGCGCTAGTCTGTTTCTTAAATGCGTTGCCAGGTTGGGCATATGCGCTAGAAGTTGGTAAATGTTGGCAATTAACACTTATCCGGTGATTTTTGATGCTTGATTTATGGTTTAGGGTTGTCATTGATGGAAACTCTTCTAGAAAATTTGATCTAGTGGTTGTAATTGATCTTCTTATCTGGAATCAAGTGTTTACTGATAATTCAAGGTTATTTCTGTAGAGTTTTGGTCCGGAACGATTTCCAGTGATTGTGGTAACTAAGTTCGAGGTGAAAATGATGAGGACGACATTGGTGAAGCATTTTTTAAATTGTTTTTGGTCCGGTGATATGTTTTGTTACAGATTGAAGCTGACTTGAAGCTACATGTTACATTTTTGATATCCGACTTGGAGGAGATTATTTTTGATATGACTGGATATATAAGATTGAAATGGTGATTATTTTTCGGAGTATTACTATTGTGCTGATCCGTTTTGGTGTGATTGAGCACAATTTCACGTGCGTATTTGATTCCCAGGTGATCCGATAGCTGACTGAGATAGAAACTAAGCCTATTACAGAGCGAGTATAGTTAGAGATCTTGTGCTTAGCCGGAACTCATTCTTGAATTGTTAGATTCTATTTCAAAGTTATTTAATTGTATTTCCTCATAGTAATAAAATTGTAAGTTAGTGAGACTTCCCTAAAGGTTGTAGCCTTCCGGGTCATTGTAATTGAGCAGTGAGTTCTAGGCAGTGAGCCTGAATGCAAGTGCATTCCCCATCTATGTAATATTTATGTATGTTGGCATTTTTGATGTTGTTGTTATGATTGTCATTGATGGACACACAGTTGCTTTGAGATCACTTTTTGTATGTATGAGTTATGCTCAACTGGTATTTGTTCCAACCGGTATTATGTATTTTAGTCTTTACACTATCAGTGTTTTGTAGAAAGTGTTTACCAATCCCAAGTGGTATGAAGAGTCAAACAGTATGAAGACCTCAAGAGGTTCAAGGATCCCAAAGTGGTACAAAGAAACAAAGCAATTTTTATCATTTTTCCTAGTCTTCATTTTGGTAAACCGGTAATTGGTAAAATGTGTGAACCGATAATTTGAAAAATATGTGAACCGGTAATAGGTAAATGTATGAACCGGTATTACTTTGTGATGAGTTATCATCCACCGACACTTTGGCATTGATTCTGTGCCATTTTACCAAATGTGTCCAGATGCACTTAACCTAGGAACTTGCAATGTAATCCTATTGGACCGACATGAAATCAGATTCCTTTATACGGACATAATGTCTAGGGTTTTAGAAGTTGTTAGGGTTTTGTGTGGTTGATGAGGTTTTTTGCATGTGCGATCATAGAAGAAGATTAGTTCTGTGTGAAGAAATAGAGTGTGAAGATTTTGAAGACTGAAGTAGTGCTAAAATGCATTAACAATGAGCTATCAAGTATCTAACCAAGCATACTATGCTAGTATTTAGATCACTCACTTGTTGATTACTCACATCTTCGACAAGTCTTTAACCCTTAACCGGCTAGGCTTGGCAAAGCCTTTGTAAATCCTCTAACAAGGTGGTTCACAACTATGGATCTGAAATCCTCTCACATGGTAGTCTTTAATCGGACTTATCTCCTAAAAGAGATTGAGATTCCTAACAGGGTCTATTTTGGTAAAGAACATTGTATGATCTTAACCGGTCTGACCTTAACCAGTCTGACCTTAACCGGTCTGACTTTAACTGGTCTGACCTTAACTAGTCTGACCTTAACCAGTTTGGTTACTATTCTGCCGATAGTTACTTGTGAGTTTCATCTCACTGTGGTTTTTCCCATTTGGGTTTCCACTTCAAAATCTCTTGTGTTATGGTGATTATGATTCTGTGGGTGAATGCCTTATTTGATGTTTGGTTTGCATTTATGTTAACCAGTTTCTTAGTAAAATTGTTATACCGGTTTACTGCTAAACTATTTAAGTGTTTAAGTTCAGTATTTTTTGGTATACTAATTCACCCCCCACCCTTAGTATTCATCAATTGGTATCAAAGCTAACCTTTCTATAAGTCTAACCACTTGGAAGGAGATATGGGGGAATACACTATGAGGGAACTTACTCATCATCTCACTCAGACTAAGAAAGCCTTTGATGAACTCAAAGTCAAATATAAAGCCTCTCTAGCAAAGAGAAGAGAGCATGCTGAGAAACTGATGGAGCTTACTGAAAATAGTTCTTCTGATGAAGCAGACATGGAAGCCCTAGTTGAAGAAGTTGAAAAACTGAATGAATCTAATGCTAACCTAAGAAGGGAACTGGAAGGACTGACTATCAGAATGTGTCAAGAGCTTGAGAACCGAAGGAAAGCTGAAGATCTAGTAAAAGAAAAAGATCATTAGATCTCCAAGCTGAAGCAAGAAATCAGTGCACTTACCACTCATCTCCAAGAGAGTAAAGTGGAAAAAGAAGAAATGCAAGGTGAACTAAACATGGCTATTTTTGAGAAAGAAACATTGAAGGAATCCAATGCTGGTATTTACAAAGAACTCACCGAGTCAAAGGAAATACTTGCCAAATTCAATAAGAGCACTGTTAAGCTAGAACAAATGCTTGAATCAGCAAAACTGGTGAAGAATACCACTGGACTTGGTTTTTCTGGTTATGAGGAAGGTGAGACCTCTAGAACAAAAGATGGAGCATCAAAGAAGCAAACAACACCAAAGGATAAAGGTAAGCAAAAGTTCAAACTTGTTTGCTTTAATTGTCTCAAGGAAGGACACACTGCCAATGTATGTAGAAGTAAGGCTTACAATAATTTTCCCTACTTTCTAAACAATAAGCCTAGATCCAATAGATTCAATGGTAACTGTTATGCATGCAACAAGTTTGGGCATAGAGCATTTGAGTGCAGGTCTATTATACACAACACTAGAAGATATCCTCAAAGGAGTCAAGGAGTTTTTCCTAAATCCTCTGTGAATCAGAATCCAAACCGGTATAATGCCTATGACCATCAGTCAAGTGGTGGTGGCTATCAAGCGGCAACTGGTTGGAGAGCAACCTATTTGATTTGTCATGGTAGAGGTCACGCTATTGCAACATGCAAGAGGAAGAATGGTAGAATGAATAATGGACCATGGAGAACACATGGAATGGTTTGCTATCATTGTGACAAACTGGGACACCCTTCCAGAACCTGCAGAATGAGAAAGAACATATCAGATGATATACCGGTCACTCTAGAAGGAAATATTGATGTTGAAACTGTTAAAATAGATATGAAGACAACATGGAAGAAGAAACCTGAAGTAGTGTCACAAGAAGAACTGATTTCTGCACCTAGTGTGGAAGTCACTGAACCAACAAACTAAGCTTCAAAAGAGCTTAAGGGGAGTAAAATGGTGAAATGTTTCGAACCCCCAGTTTACACCGATAAAATACCTTAACCGGTATGTGATACCTGTCAATTGGCAGAAGACCAGAAATGGTAAAAGGCAAATTAGGGTTTATGCCCTAATGGTGGAGCATTTATTATGGTAGGTGAAGAATTCATTTAAAAGGGATTTTCAAGTCATTTTCACTTATCATTTGCGAGCGAATAAATTTTCAAGTGCAGAGCGACAAAAGGTGATTTGTCTTGCGATTCAGAGAGATTTAAAAACTTTGAAAGAAGAATTTTCGGAGATAATATCAATCATTCAAGTGAAGAACACAAAGCGGTAATCCAGCAACTGAAGTAGTGTGTGGCGAAGCTGAAGTTGCAAACCCTAAATTATGGATTTTTGAAGGTATTTATCAAAAATTCTTGTTTATCCTTTTATCATGGCTTCTGCATCGCACTCCAGTCCTAGTGCACCTGACAATTTAGTAGATTTCATCCAATGGAAGGCGAAATACAATGCCCTATCCCAGATACCTACTGGTGTTATAGTTGAGGAAGGTATTTCAGATTATATTGATTGAAAAATAGAAGACCTAGGATCTCTAGTGATCCATTCTTAGTTAAGTTTATTCTACAGGAAGGACAAGAAGATCAAACCAGAATATAGCATCTTGGAAAAGAAGAAGCTTCACAACACGGTGTATTTTCTTGAAGAGTTCATAGAAGATAAAATTTGAATCATTCT
Source organism: Cryptomeria japonica (assembly GCF_030272615.1). Lineage (NCBI taxonomy): Eukaryota > Viridiplantae > Streptophyta > Pinopsida > Cupressales > Cupressaceae > Cryptomeria > Cryptomeria japonica. The sequence goes on from NC_081414.1 coordinate 305,414,451, forward strand.
AAGTAGAGTGCACGGTGACAAAATGTATCTTGAGTGCACACATGACATCACACCGGAAGCTATTCATGTCGTCACTGGTTTCTGCAGCGTTGGAGATGTGCCAACCCTAAGGAAAGTCATTAAGATGGAAATGACCAAGCTCACTAGTTCTGCGAGTGACCAATAGGGAATGACTGTCAATACCATCAAGGACGATCTAGTCAAATATGCTCGTATGGTAATAGGTTACCAAATGTTCTATGCTAGTAGAATTAACTCTGTCTCTACTGCAGCGGTAAATGTTGCCTACAGGATGATCATGGAAGATGCCTAGTTTTATTTATGCACCTGTATGCAAAGGCAACTTCTGGTGAACCTGAAGTCAATTAAACAGGACAATGCCTTAAGATTTAAATTTGGACAACTGCTGGTAGGATTGTTTTTCTATTTTCAAGGCCATTTCCTAGGAGTTGGTGATATGCAATGGTTTGCTGACCAACCGGTTACCAAGCAAATCAGAGAGAGTCTACAAGCAATAGGAACCAGTTATCCTAAAGTCTTGAGCAAATACTCTGATGAGTTCAAATGCAAGATGAGCTAGAGGGTGAGAATATCTGGTGATATTGTCAAGAAGTATGAAGAGGACATCTGCTTTATCATTAGAGTAGATGAGTGCATAATGGAGGCAGTTGAGCCTAGAAAAGAAGAAGTAGAGCCCATGGGATATGAGGTGATGTATGACATGCTAGACAGGTATGCCTCCACCCTACTTGCCTCACTTCTTGATCATAAGAAGAAGAGAACCAACACATATTTGGAGAGGGTAACACCAGTTGAAGAACATTCGGTAAAGAAGGGAAAGGCAGTGCCATCTGTATCGACACCGGTTACTTCAGCAAGTCATAAAGTGACCAAGCGGTCACCGGCAAAGAAGAAACCAGAAGCTGCACCTGCCAAGGTCTTTGAAAGGAAGTGGAAAACTAAGAACACCTCACTAGACTCAGAGGATACAAACCGGAGGTACAACCTAAAAAGACTAGGCAAATGAGGAAGAAGACAAAGACAACCAGCAATGAACCGACATCATCAACACCGGTAAATATAGACATTTCCTCTTACAAACCTTTGACACATTGTCAAAGAACTATAAAGAATATTAGGAGAAAGCTGCTAAGTGATTTAATAGATCATTTTGATGATTTTAATGACAATGAAAAGGAGCAAGTTGAATAGGAAGTTATTCAATATTTATGTATTAATGACCAATCGCCATAAAAAATTAGATCTATGACACTGGATTCTTTATATAATTCTTTAGATAACAAATGGCACATTGCCATAGAAAAGGAATAGGAAATAAGAGAAGAAATATTTGTACAATATTTTCCTGATGTGTCAAATTCAGAACTTTATGAAGTTATGGAAAAGTACAAAGGCCTCTTCTTCATGAGAAGAAGAAGACTCCTGTTATTGGAAGGGAAAGTCCCTGAAGTGGTAAAAGATACCGACTCACATGCCAAAACCGGTTTGAGGTTGCATCAAGTGTCCAAAGCTGACAAGAAGTCTGAGCAAGAATCGAAAACTGGAAAACTGGATGAGGTGTATGAAAGTGAAGGAGAACCGGTCACTAAACAAATGGACCCTATTAACATTGATGCTTTGGATGGTGAAAATGTCACTCTGGATGCAGCAAAAGACAAGGTTGACAAAGAGAGAGTGGACAAAGAAAAATAGGACAAAGATAAGGCTGATAAAGTGGAAGCAGAGAAAGAGAAAAAGAATAAAGAGGAAGAGGAGAAGAAGCAAAAGGAAGAGGAGAAGAAGAAAAAGGAAGAGGAGAAGAAGAAAAAGGAAGAGGAGAAGAAGAAAGAGGAAAAGGAGAAAAAGAAACAGGAAGAGGAGGAGAAGAAAATGGAAGAGGAGAAAAGGAAATAGGAAGAGGAGAAGAAGAAAGAAGAAGACAAGCGGAAAGAAGAAGATAGAAAGAAGGAAGAAGAAAAGAGAAAGAAGGAAGAAGAAAAGAGAAAGAAAGAAGCAGAGGAGCAAAATAAGGCTGAAGAGGAAAAGCAAAGAGCCAAAGAGAAGGAGGAAGCGACAAAGAGCACACAAGTGGAGACCCCTAAGGCAACTGGTAGTCAAGACAAACCAGCTGACATTACCAGTCCCATTGACCTCCAATTTGCAAATGAAATGGAGCTGCTACAAAGCATTAAGCTTGCCTAAGAGTGACTGGAAGCACTAAGGAGGAAGAAGGAACAAGATGTTATTCAAACTCCGGTAGAAACTCTTACCAGTTTGATACCCAACACCAACCTCCCCAGTACTGATTCCTCTCTGGCCCAACTGAAACTTTTATGCATAGTTGTAGAGGACCAGGTGCAATGCCTAGAATATGTTGTTGAAGCCAATGCATAAAAGAAGCAACAAAAGGTACTGAACACTGCCTTAGTGAAGAAATTAAACGATCTCCGATCAGAACTTAATAAAGCACAGAAAGACATAAGAGATGCTATGGATGAGGGGAAATTACTGCTTAGTAAGATAAGCCAACCCCATCTATTTTGTGATGATGTGATTGCTTAGAAAGACAAACTGCAATCTGATTTGCAGGCATATATAAGCACCTTCAAGATGCCCTATGATTCCTTCACCACATTTGGGCAAACCGTTCACCAGTTTCAACTCCAAACTGCTAGAATAGAGTTGGAAATCATCAATCGGACTAGAGATTTACAGGAATTTCAACTGGTTCTACTACCATGACTACAAATACTTTAGAAGTGCTATCTCAATCTGGATGCGTTAACGGTCACTCAAGAGATGAGTACCTTGGACGCCATGGAGGAATAGGTATCCTAGATGCAAACGGAAAGTGAGGTTGCTACCTCATTGCTTGAGTCATGGTCCTTATCCATGAAGACATTTATACAGGATTTTAAATTGGTTTTTGATAAGTTTCACTCATTATTGTCATAAACATTTATTATTTTAATGATAATGAGAAATTGGGGTTATTCCGCAGTACTTTGTCATTGTTGGCAAAGGGGGAGTAGTATTCTGTATTTAAAATTTTGATGCATGTTATGTATAATTTCATGTTTATCTCTGTAAGGGAGTAGTATACATTGTATTTTCTGCAAAAGGGGTAGTGTATATGCTTAGGGGGAGTAATTTTGATTGTGGCATATTTTTGTTGTAAAACACTTAGATGTCAAAATTTTTCCTAAGTGTTGCCATCAATGCCAAAGGGGGAGATTGTTGGCATTTTTGATGATGTTGTTGTGATTGTCATTGATGGACACACTTGCTTTGAGATCACTTTTTGTATGTATGAGTTATGCTCAACTGGTATTTGTTCCAACTGGTATTATGTATTATAGTCTTTAGACTATTGATGTTTTGCAGAAAGTGTTTACTGATCCCAAGTGGTATGAAGACCTCAAGCGGTTCGAGGATCCAAAAGCGGTACAAAAAAACAAAGCGGTTGTTATCATTTTTCTCAGTCTTCATTTTGGCAAACTGGTAATTGGTAAAATGTGTGAACTGATAATCGGTAAAATATGTGAACCAGTAATACGCAAATGTATGAACCAGTATTACTTTGTGATGAGTTACCAACTGGTATTATTTTTGTGATGAGTTATCATCCACTGACACTTTGGTGGTGATTCTATGTCATGTTACCAAATGTGTCCAGATGCACTTAACCTAGGAACTTGCAATGTAATCCTATTGGACCGATATGAAATCAGATTCCTTTATAAGGACATCATGTCTAGGGTTTTAGAAGTTGTTAGCATTTTGTGTGGTTGATGAGGTTTTTTGCATGTGCGATCACAGAAGAAGATTAGGTATGTGTGAAGAAACAAAGTGTGAAGATTTTGAAGATTGAAGTAATGCTAGAATGCATAAACAATGAGATATCAAGGATCTAACCAAGCATACTGTGCTAGTATTTAGTTCACTCACTTGTTGATTACTCACATCTTCGAAAAGTCTATAACCCTTAATCGGGTAGGCCTTGCAAAGCCTTTGTAAATCCTCTAACAAGGTGGTTCACAATTGTGGATCTGAAATCCTCTCACAAGGTAGTCTTTAATTGGACTTATCTCCTAACAGAGATTGAGATTTCTAACAGGATCTGTTCTGGTAAAGAACATTGTATGATCTTAACCGGTCTGACCTTAACGAGTCTGGTTACTATTCTGCAGATAGTTACTTATGAGTTTCAACTCACCATGGTTTTTCCCATTTGGGTTTCCACATCAAAATCTCTTGTGTTATGGTGATTGTGCTTCAGTGGGTGAATGCCTTATTTGTTGTTTGGTTTGCATTTGTGTTAACCGGTTTGTTAGTAAAATTGTTATACCGGTTTACTACTAAACTATTTAAGTTTAGTATTTTTTGGTATACTAATTCACCCCCCCTCTTAGTATTCATCAATGTACTCCTGGCCATAGTATATGAAAATTGTGGGTTCCAAACCCACCATGGTTTTTCCCTTTCTAGGTTTCGACGTAAAAAATTTGGTGTTGTGGATTTGTGGTTTATTTATTGCTTGCTTATGTTCTCTATTATTATACATTGCTAATCGATGGATAAAGAATAAACACCGATTCACCCCGCTCTCTCAGTGTTCCTTGATTATAACAATTGGTATTAGATCCTAGTTCCTTTGAGGAAGCTTAACTGCTTGAGGAAGGTCCAAGAGATTGATTCAATAGATTTTGGTTTTCAGAGACCACTCAGTTTGGCACTTGAAGATCTTGATGCAGCTAGAAATGAGATCTGTACCTTGAAGAAGAACCTGAATGCTGTTGATGATTTCATTAATGTCCTGAAGGATCAAGCTAACATCTCTAGATAGAAGAGGAAGAAATTGATGGAAGGAGAAAGAAGATCAGATCATGGAATACCAGGATAAAGCTGATGAAGTTAACAAGCATGAGAGAGAGACTGTTGCTTTGAAGAATGAGATGTAATCCATTGTGATGAGGTTGACTAAGGAAATTGAGGACCGAAAGAAAAATGAAGAAAATATGGCACAATCATTGAAGGAAAGAGCAGATGAATTCTTCAAGCTTAGCTATGAGAATGATCAGTTGAAGCTTGAGTTGACATAGTTAAGGAGTAATGGTCAAGAACTTGAAAGACAAGTTGCTACTTCAAGGAATGAACTTGCTACTGCCAATGAATACAAAGATAAATTCAAAGCTAGCTCAGCAAGGCTTGATGAGATGTTGAAAAGTTAGAGACATGGAAAGGACATGTGAGGTCAAGGATTTGAGAAAGGTGAATCCTCTGGATCTGGAAAAGGCAATGCAAAACCTGATCAAAAGAAGAGCAAGAATCCTCCATAAGACAACCTAATGCTCACAAATTCAATGGTAGATTCTTTAATTGCAATAAGTTTGGTTATATGGAGAATCAATGCAAAAGTATGATGAATAATGGATTGAACAACATGAATAATGCTCCTACCTTTATTGGTAAGTGTTTTATATGCAATAATTTTGGACACAAGTCAAATATATGTGGAGAAGTAATGAATAACTTCCAAAAAAAAAGATGTTATGCCTGTGAAATGTTTGGACCTATTTCTAACTAGTGTAGGATAAGATAAAATTAGACGAAATTCAGACCTGTGCAATGGAATGTTGTTTTCCGTTCATGTAACAAAACCAGTCACATTGCAAAGTACTGTAGAAGAAAAAACAATGCTCCGATAGACGAGAGAAAATATGATGAAAAATGAAAGGCTAAAATGGAAGAAATTAGAGACAAGCATGAGAAGATGTGGGTGAGAAAAGATGAATCTAAAGCAGATGGTGGATCTGTACCTGAATCTAGTGCAAAACCCTCATCTGGTAACTAGGTCTTTTGGCCTTAGGGGGAGGCAAATTCATGCAAATCTTGCAATACCCCTAGTAAAGATCTATAGTCGATGGATTACAGATGGTAGGAATTGAACTTCAGTTGATACCCATAACTCAGATGGAATTTTTTGTTGGTATTTTGATGATGTTTAGTTGTGATTGTCATTGATGGACACACACTTATTTGATGAATGTATTATTCTCAACTGGTAACTGTTCTAACTGATACTATATGAATAGTCTTTATTTGATTGAAGACTATCAGTGTTTTAATGGAGAAGCTTATCGATCAAGTGCTATGAAGACCTCAAGCAGAATGGAGACCCTGAGCGGTAGTCAATCTTTTGATCAGATCGACTATGATCAAGTTTTCCAGTTTTCACCTATTAACCAACGATTGGTATATGTAATTAAATGATATACATGTAATGTGTGATGAATTATCATCCATCGACACTTTAGCGGTGTTTTTGTGCCATGTTACCAAATGTTTTTAGATGCACTATACCTAGGAAATTGTAATCTAATCCTATTGGAACAACATGAAATCAAGTTCATATTTAAGGACATCATGTCTAGGGTTTTAAGAAGAGAATAGAAGTAGTTATGTGCAAGTCTTTTGAGAGGAAAGGTATCTCGTGAATGAGATTGAGAGTGCAAAGAATAGAAGACTAAAGTAATGCTTGAATGCATTAACAAGGAGATATCAGGGATCTAATAAAACATTCTGTGCTACTATCTAGATCACTCACTTGTTGATTACTAATATCTTTGACAAGTCTGAAACCCTTAACTTCGTAGGCCCAGCCAAGCCTATTGTAAATCCTCTAATAAGGTGGTTCACAGTTGTGGATCTGAAATCCTTTAACAAGGTAGTGTTTAACAGGACTTATCTCCTAATAGAGATCTAGATTCCTAACAGGATCTGTTTTGGTGAAGAACATTGTAAGACCTTAACCGGTCTGGTTACTATTCTGCAGATAGTTGACTTGTGATTTTTACACTCATCATGGTTTTTCCCATTTGGGTTTCCACATCAAAATATCATGTGTTATGGTGATTGTGCTTTTATGGGTGAATGCCTTATTTTCTATTTGGTTTGTTTATGTTTTAACCAGTTTATTGTTTAAGATACTACACCGATCTATTGGAAAATTGTTTAAGAGTTTGGTTAAGTTTTTAGGCATACTAATTCACCCCCCCTCTTAGTATTCATCAGTTGGTATCAGAGAAAACCTTTCCATAAGTCTAACCAGCTGAAAGGAGATATGGGAGAGTACAGTATGAGGGAACTCACTCACCATTTGGAAAAATCTGAGAAAGCCTATGATGAACTCAAGATCAAGTTTAAAGCCTCTTTAGTCAAGAGAAGAGAGCTTGCTGAGCAGTTGATGGAACTTACTGAAAATAGATCCTCTGATGAAGCAGACATGGATGCCCTAGTTAGAGAAGTGGAGAAACTAAATGAATCCAAAACTAACCTAAGGAGGGAGTTAGAAGGACTGACTGTCAGGATGAGTCAGAAACTAGAAAACAAAAGAAAAGTTGAAGATTTGGTAAAAGACGAGGGGCATGAGATGTTTAAATTAAAGCAAGAAATTGGTACCATTACCACTTGTCTACATGAGGGTAAAGAAAAGAAAGAAGAAATGCAAGCTAAACTGAATGCAACTTTCTCTCAAAATGAAACCTTGATGAAGACCAATAATGCCCTTTCCAAGGAACTTGCTAAGACCAAAGAAATACTTGCTAAGTTCAACCAGAGTGTTGTCAAGTTAGAACAAAAACTGGAATCAATAAAACCATCGAAGGATACCACTAGACTTGGTTTCTTTGAATACGAGGAAGGTGAGACCTTTGGAACCAAGAGTGATGCACTGAAGAAACAATCAACACCTAAGGACAACAATGGAAGTAAAGGTAAGCAAAAGTTTAAACCTATTTGCTTTAACTGTCTTAAGGAAGGACATACTACCAATGTATGTAGGAGCAAGCCTCACAATAATTTTCCTTATTTTTAAAATAATGTGGCTAGACCTGGTAGATTTAATGGTCACTGTTATGCATGCAACAAGTTTGGGTATAAATCTTTTGAGTGCAGGTCAGTTATCAACAACTCTGGAAATAATCCACCAAGATCCAATGGAGCCACCCCTAAGCCTCTTATAAACTAGAACCCATGACCATTAGTCAAATTGTTGTGAAGTGGCAACCAGTTGGAGAGCAACCTGTCTAATCTATTGTGGTAGCGGTCACACTGCTGCAACATGCAGAAGGAAGAATGGAAATGTGAATACTGGACCATGGAGAACACCTGGAATGGTATGCTATCATTGCAACAAACTAGGGCACACCACCAGAGCATGTAGACTGAGAAAGGATCCATCGAGAAACATACCAATCAACACTGAAGGGAAGATTGATATTGAAACCATTCAAGTGGATATGGAGAAAACTTGGAAAAAGAAATCTGAGGTGAAGTCACATGATGAACTAGTTTCCGCACCAAGTGTGGAAATCCCCAAATTAGTAAACTAAGCTTCAAAAAGCTTAGGGGGAGCATATCGGTATAAATATTTAGAAACCCCCAGAGTATATCGGTAAGGCACTTTTATCGATAGTTGTTACCTGTCAACAGACAAAAGAATTGAAGCGGTAAAAAGTAAAATTAGGGTTTGAACCCTAATAAGTGATGCATTTATTATGGTAGGTGGGAGCGAGTTTAAAAGTGACTTTTGTCATTATTTCTACTTACCTAGCTTCCGATAACTTCTTTTAAGCTGAATAGCGCAACCAGAGCATTTCATCTCGCATTCAAAAGAATTCAGAAAGAAATATTTCTCAAATCTTGAAACCGTTTCATACTATCAGTGTGAAAGTCAGAGTGGTAATCAAGCATTTGGAGAAGTGTGTTTTTCTTGTCATCAACAAACCCTAAAGCTCAGAGAATAAAGGTATTTCTCTTTGAAACATTCTTATCATTTGGAATTAGTTTGATATGGCATCTGCATCTAATGTCCCCTCTAGTTCTACTGAACCTGAGGACACACCTGAGCTTCTTAAGATTTGATATAATGCCCTATCCCAAATTACCACCAGAGTCATTGTCCAAGGTGATGTTACAGGATATATTGATTGTAAACTAGAAGACCTAGGGTTCCTAGTAATTCACTCCCAGTTGAGTCTATTCTATGGAAATGATAAAAAGATTAAACCTGAATATAGCATAATAGAGAATAAGAAATTGCACAATGCAGTTTAATTTCTTGAAGAATTTACCAAGGAACACATCAGGATTATCCTCAGTAGGGTTCATGGTGACAAAATGTACCTTGAACAAACACATGACATTACACTGAATGCAATTCCTGCCATGACCAGATTCTACAATATTGGGGAAGTGCCTATTCTTCAGAAAATCCCTAAAATGAAAGTAATGGAGCTCACCGGTTCAGTAAGTGATCAACGAGAATTGACTGTCAATACCATTAAAAATGATTTAGTGAAATATGCATGTATGGTGATTGGGTACAAAATATTTTATGCTAGTAGAATAAATTCTGTTCCTTCAGCTACGGTGCATGCTGCTTACAAAATGATAAAAGAGAATGTAGAATGCGATCTATGTACCTAAGAATGCAAAATGTGATCTATGTACATGTATGAAGAATCAACTCTTAGATAACCTAAATTCGATCAAATTAGATAAAACTCAAAGGTTCAAGTTTGATCAATTACTAATTGGTTTATTTTTCTACTTTCAAAGATACTTTCCTGGAGTCGGTGATGTTGAATGGTCAATTGATCTACCAGTTACCAGACAAATAAAGGAGAGTCTGCAAGCAAGAGGAACTGCATATCCAGAGACTTTGAACAAGTATTTTGGTGAATTCAAACTAAAAATGAACCAAAGAATGAGAATATTTGGTGATTTAGTTAAAGAATATGAAGATGACATCTGTTTCACCATCAAAATAGATGAATGCATAATAGAAGCAGTTGAACCCAGAATAGCTAGGCCTATGGCCTATGAGGTGGTAAATGATATATTGACAAGATATGCCTCAACCCTACTAGCCTCACCACTGGATCCCAAAAAGAAGAGGACTGGTACTTATTTAGAGAGAATCAAATCTAGCGAGGAACTGAAGGAGATAAAAGGTAAAGAAACACCATCGGCATCGACACTGGTTACATCTACTGCTAAACCCAAAGTGACCAAAAGGTCACTTGCTAAAAAGAAACCGAAGGCTATTCTGGCAAAGGTGTTCAAACGAACATGGAAAAACATGAATCACTCACCAAATCCAGAAGACTCTGAGTCAGAGGTAGAAGTAAAGAAGACAAGGCAATCTACCAAGAAAGTGAAGTCAATCAGTAATGTACCTACAATCTTTGCACCGGTAAACTTAGATATTTCTTCTTACAAGCCTATGACACATTGTCAAAGAACCATAAAGAATATTAGAAGAAAATTCCTTGACGATTTAAAGGATTATTTTGATGATTTCAATGATAATGAAAAGGAGGAGGTTAAACAAGAACTGATTAAATATCTGTGCATAAATGACCGGTCACCTTCTGGGATCAAATATGTTACATCTAAATCCTTGTATGATTCTTTGGACAAAAAATGGCGCATTGCTATTGACAAGGAGCAAGACATCAGGGAGAAAATTTTTGCTCAATATTTTCTAAATGTCTCTAATTCAGAATTGTTTGAACTCATTGATAAGAGCTAAGACATTTTGTTCATGCGAAAAAGAAGACTTTTGCTACTCAAAGGCAAATTTTCTGAAGTGGAACAAGACACCCATTTGAAGGTGAAGACTGTTGTTGACATGGAAAGAGTACAAGAAGCTAATCAACTGGCTGAACAAGAGCCTGATCTATCCACAACCAAACCCAATGAAGTCTTTGATAGTATGGGTCAAAGAATAGTAGAACAAAATGACCCCATTGATGTTGATGCACTAGAAATAGAAGATATCACTCCAGATAAGGAGAAAGTTGAAATAGAAAGATTAGAGAAAGAAAAGGTAGAGAAAGCGAAAAATGAGAAACTTGAAAAGGAGAAAGTAGAAAAAGAAAAACAAGAGAAAGAACAAGCGGAGAAAGTGCGAAAGGAAAAGAAGAAAATGGAAGAAGAGGAAAAGAAGAAAAAGGAGGAAGAGGAGAAGAAAAGAAAGGAAGAAAATGGGAAAAAGGAAAAGGAAGAAGAAAAGAGGAAAGAAATAGAGAAGAAGAAGGAAGAGGAGAAATAGAGAGAAGAAGAGAGAAAGAAACAAGAGGGAAAAGTTGTCAAGCTAGCCCAAGAAATAGATGAAGAGGAGAAGTGAGGATAAGTAGAGGTCAAAGCCAAAGAAAGAGAACAGATTCCTAAGGCCACTAGAGATCAAGCCAAGTAGATTGATTCCACCAGTTCCACTAACTTGACTCTTGCCTGTTTGACCCAATCGGCTGATGAAAATGAGCTACTATGAAGCATTCACTTGGCGTAGGAAAGATTGGAAGAACTAAGGAAAAAGAAAGAATAGGATGTCATTCCATTTTCCATTGACACCCTCTCCAATCTAATCCTTGGTACTAATCTCCTCAATAGCGGTTCCTCGCTGGCTAAGCTCAAACTACTCTGCACAGTAGTCGATGACCAGGTACAATGTTTGGAAGATGTTGCCCAGGCCACTGCAAAGAAAAGCCATGAAAAGGCACTCGTATTTACCTTAATACAACACATGAATGACAACCGGGCAAAACTGGTTAAACAATAAGATAATATAGGGTTAGCTATGGGTGAAGGTCACCTACTCTTGAGTAAAATCTATCAAGCTCACCTGTTCTATGAAGATGCTTTCTATGAAGATGCTCTGAAGTAGAAGACCCTATTACAAACTAAGTTGTAGAAATACATCGGTAGCTTCAAACTGCCCTATGATCTATTCATAGCCTATGGACACTCTGTTCATCATTATCAACATCAAATTGCCAAGCTTGACTCAGAAATTTGCAATTGGACTCGAGATTTGCAGGATCTTCAGTTGCTCTTATTGCCTAAATTGTAGGTACTCCAGAAATACTTACTGAACCTAGAAGCTATCACTATGACACAGGAGCTGAGCACCATAGATGCGATGGAAGAACTAGCCTTCCAAATGAAGACCGAGAGTGAAATTGCTTCCTCACTTCTTGAGTCGTGGTCTTCAGATATGAAGGACTTTCTGTAAAACTTTAAATCTCTTTTTGAGAAATTTTAATCTTTGTTGTCATAAACACATACTCTGTTTTCATGTCATGCAAACTGGCAATATTTTGAATTTGCTTTGTCATTGTTGGAAAAGGGGGAGTAGTGTATCTATCTTCAAATTTTGACAAGTATTTTTGCAAAGGGAGTAGTGTATATGCTTAGGGGGAGTAATTCTGCTTATGATATTTTTTTTGTGTTAAAGCACTTAGATGTCAATTTTTTTTTTCTAAGTGTTGCCATCAATGCCAAAGGGGGAGATTGTTGGTATTTTGACGATGTTTAGTTGTGATTGTCATTGATGGACACACACTTATTTGATGAATGTATTATTCTCAATCGGTAACCGTTCTAACCGGTATTGTATGAATAGTCTTTATTTGATTGAAGACTATCGGTGTTTTAATGGAGAAGCTTATCGGTCAAGTGGTATGAAGACCTCAAGTGGAATGAAGACCCCGAGCAATAGTCAATCTTTTGATCAGATCGACTATGATCAAGTTTTCCAGTCTTCACCTATTAACCAATGATTGGTATATGTAATTAACTAGTATACATGTAATGTGTTATGAGTTATCATCCACCGACACTTTAGCGATGTTTTTGTGTCGTGTTACCAAATGTGTCTAGATGCATTGTACCTAAGAAATTGTAATCTAATCCTATTGGACCAATATGAAATTAAGTTCCTATTTAAGGACATCATGTCTAGGGTTTTAAGAAGAGATAGAAGTAGTTATGTGTGAGTATTTTGAGAGGAAAGGTATCTCATGACTGAGATTGAGAGTGCAAAGCATAGAAGACCGAAGTAATGCTTGAATGCATTAACAAGGAGTTATCAGGGATCTAATCAAGCATTCTATGCTACTATCTAGATCACTCACTTGTTGATTACTAATATCTTCGACAAGTCTAAAACCCTTAACCGGGTAGGCCCAGCCAAGCCTATTGTAAATCCTCTAACAAGGTGGTTCATAGTTGTGGATCTGAAATCCTTTAATAGGGCAGTCTTTAACAGGACTTATCTCCTAACAAAGATCTAGATTCCTAACAGGATTTGTTCTGGTGAAGAACATTGTAAGACCTTAACCGGTTTGGTTACTATTCTGTAGATAGTTGACTTGTAAGTTTTACTCACCATGGTTTTTCCCATTTTGGTTTCCTTGTCAAAATATCTTGTGTTATGGTGATTGAGCTTTTATGGATGAATGCCTTATTTTCTATTTGGTTTGTTTATGTTTTAACCAGTTTATTGTTTAAGCTAGTACACCGGTTTGCTGGAAAATTGTTTAAGAGTTTGGTAAAGTTTTTAGGCATACTAATTTACCCCCCCTCTTAGTATTCATCAAATTTCAGCATCTGGTAGCTAAACATGACATCCAATTGGATATCTGATATGCATTTACTTGAAAATGAAATTAGGGTTTGTGAGGTTAAAAGGGAAAATACGAGAGTCATTTTTTACTTTGTGAATAGTGTTTTCAAGCTGAAGAACAAGGCGATCAAGATTTTTAGGTGATCAAAGATTTATAAGCGTTTCAACAAGAAGGCTAGGGCATTCGACATGAAGTTAAGGTATTTCTTGAGTGCATATCTGAGTTTAAACTTCTGAAATTTGAAATAGAATCCTCTTCTTCTATTGCCACACCGTTAGTTGTTGAAGTTAAGGATAAGACTCATCCTGTATTAAAAAAACATCTATATAAATCTATGGTGGATGACCCCATTGGTGCATTTTCTTCCGTTCCATATAGAGTTCTACATGTTGATGATGTATGAACATATATCCATTGTGAAATGGAGAAAACTGGCACAAAGGACATTTTGGATCTATATATAGATAGTATTGTGAATGAAATTTGTAACCCAAAGCCGAAATTCATGATGATAAGGAAGCATTAAAGATGATTTAGTGAAATATGCATGTATGGTAATTGGGTACAAAATATTTTATGCTAGTAGAATAAATTCTGTTCCTTCAGCTACGGTGCATGCTGCTTACAAAATGATAAAAGAGAATGCAGAATGCGATCTATGTACCTAAGAATGCAAAATGTGATCTATGTACATGTATGAAGAATCAACTCTTAGATAACCTAAATTCGATCAAATTAGATAAAACTCAAAGGTTCAAGTTTGATCAATTACTAATTGGTTTATTTTTCTACTTTCAAAGATACTTTCCTGGAGTCGGTGATGTTGAATGGTCAATTGATCTACCAGTTACCAGACAAATAAAGGAGAGTCTGCAAGCAAGAGGAACTGCATATCCAGAGACTTTGAACAAGTATTTTGGTGAATTCAAACTAAAAATGAACCAAAGAATGAGAATATCTGGTGATTTAGTTAAAGAATATGAAGATGACATCTGTTTCACCATCAAAATAGATGAATACATAATAGAAGCAGTTGAACCCAGAAAAGATGTAGTTGGGCCTATGGCCTATGAGGTGGTAAATGATATATTGACAAGATATGCCTCAACCCTACTAGCCTCACCACTGGATCCCAAAAAGAAGAGGATTGGTACTTATTTAGAGAGAATCAAATCTAGAGAGGAACTGAAGGAGATAAAAGGTAAAGAAACACCATCGGCATCGACACTGGTTACATCTACTGCTAAACCCAAAGTGACCAAAAGGTCACTTGCTAAAAAGAAACCGGAGGCTATTCTGGCAAAGGTGTTCAAACGAACACGGAAAAACATGAATCACTCACCAAATCCAGAAGACTCTGAGTCAGAGGTAGAAGTAAAGAAGACAAGGCAATCTACCAAGAAAGTGAAGTCAATCAGTAATGTACCTACAATCTCTGCACCGGTAAACTTAGATATTTCTTCTTACAAGCCTATGACACATTGTCAAAGAACCATATAGAATATTAGAAGAAAATTCCTTGACGATTTAAAGGATTATTTTGATGATTTCAATGATAATGAAAAGGAGGAGGTTAAATAAGAACTGATTAAATATCTGTGCATAAATGATCGGTCACCTTCTGGGATCAAATATCTTACATCTAAATCCTTGTATGATTCTTTGGACAAAAAATGGCGCATTGCTATTGACAAGGAGCAAGACATCAGGGAGAAAATTTTTGCTCAATATTTTCTAGATGTCTCTAATTCAGAATTGTTTGAACTCGTTGATAAGAGCTAAGACATTTTGTTCATGCGAAAAAGAAGACTTCTGCTACTCAAAGGCAAATTTTCTAAATTGGAACAAGACACCCATTTGAAGGTGAAGACTGTTGTTGACATGGAAAGAGTACAAGAAGCTAATCAACTGGCTGAACAAGAGCCTGATCTATCCACAGCAAAACCCAATGAAGTCTTTGATAGTATGGGTCAAAGAATAGCAGAGCAAAATGACCCCATTGATGTTGATGCACTAGAAATAGAAGATATCACTCCAGATAAGGAGAAAGTTGAAATAGAAAGATTAGAGAAAGAAAAGGTAGAGAAAGTGAAAAATGAGAAACTTGAAAAGGAGAAAGTAGAAAAAGAAAAACAAGAGAAAGAACAAGTGGAGAAAGTGCGAAAGGAAAAGAAGAAAATGGAAGAAGAGGAAAAGAAGAAAAAGGAGGAAGAGGAGAAGAAAAGAAAGGAAGAAAATGGGAAAAAGGAAAAGGAAGAAGAAAAGAGGAAAGAAATAGAGAAGAAGGAAGAGGAGAAATAGAGAGAAGAAGAGAGAAAGAAACAAGAGGGAAAAGTTGTCAAGCTAGCCCAAGAAATAGATGAAGAGGAGAAGCGAGGATAAGCGGAGGTCAAAGCCAAAGAAAGAGAACAGATTCCTAAGGCCACTAGAGATCAAGCCAAGTAGATTGATTCCACCAGTTCCACTAACTTGACTCTTGCCTGTTTGACCCAATCGGCTGATGAAACTGAGCTACTATGAAGCATTCACTTGGTGTAGGAAAGATTGGAAGAACTAAGGAAAAAGAAAGAATAGGATGTCATTCCATTTTCCATTGACACCCTCTCCAATCTAATCCCTAGTACTAATCTCCTCAATAGCGGTTCCTCGCTGGCTAAGCTCAAACTACTCTGCACAGTAGTCGATGACCAGGTACAATGTTTGGAAGATGTTGCCCAGGCCACTGCAAAGAAAAGCCATGAAAAGGCACTCGTAGTTACCTTAATACAACACATGAATGACAACCCGGCAAAACTGGTTAAACAATAAGATAATATAGGGTTAGCTATGGGTGAAGGTCACCTACTCTTGAGTAAAATCTATCAAGCTCACCTATTCTATGAAGATGCTTTCTATGAAGATGCTCTGAAGTAGAAGACCCTATTACAAACTAAGTTGTAGAAATACATCGGCAGCTTCAAACTGCCCTATGATCTGTTCACAGCCTATGGACACTCTGTTCATCATTATCAACATCAAATTGCCAAGCTTGACTCGGAAATTTGCAATTGGACTCGAGATTTGCAGGATCTTCAGTTGCTCTTATTGCCTAAATTGTAGGTACTCCAGAAATACTTACTGAACCTAGAAGCTATCACTATGACACAGGAGCTGAGCACCATAGATGCAATGGAAGAACTAGCCTTCCAAATGAAGACCAAGAGTGAAATTGCTTCCTCACTTCTTGAGTCATGGTCTTCAGATATGAAGGACTTTCTGTAAAACTTTAAATCTCTTTTTGAGAAATTTTATTCTTTGTTGTCATAAACACATACTCTGTTTTCATGTCATGCAAACTGGCAATATTTTGAATTTGCTTTGTCATTGTTGGAAAAGGGGGAGTAGTGTATCTATCTTCAAATTTTGACAAGTATTTTTGCAAAGGGAGTAGTGTATATGCTTAGGGGGAGTAATTCTACTTATGATATTTTTTTTGTGTTAAAGCACTTAGATGTCAATTTTTTTTTTCTAAGTGTTGCCATCAATGCCAAAGGGGGAGAGTGTTGGTATTTTGACGATGTTTAGTTGTGATTATCATTGATGGACACACACTTATTTGATGAATGTATTATTCTCAATCGGTAACCGTTCTAACCGGTATTGTATGAATAGTCTTTATTTGATTGAAGACTATCGGTGTTTTAATGGAGAAGCTTATCGGTCAAGTGGTATGAAGACCTCAAGCGGAATGAAGACCCCGAGCAATAGTCAATCTTTTGATCAGATCGACTATGATCAAGTTTTCCAGTCTTCACCTATTAACCAATGATTGGTATATGTAATTAACTAGTATACATGTAATGTGTTATGAGTTATCATCCACCGACACTTTAGCAATGTTTTTGTGTCATGTTACCAAATGTGTCTAGATGCATTGTACCTAAGAAATTGTAATCTAATCCTATTGGACCAATATGAAATTAAGTTCCTATTTAAGGACATCATGTCTAGGGTTTTAAGAAGAGAATAGAAGTAGTTATGTGTGAGTATTTTGAGAGGAAAGGTATCTCATGACTGAGATTGAGAGTGCAAAGTATAGAAGACCGAAGTAATGCTTGAATGCATTAACAAGGAGTTATCAGGGATCTAATCAAGCATTCTGTGCTACTATCTAGATCACTCACTTATTGATTACTAATATCTTCGACAAGTCTGAAACCCTTAACCGAGTAGGCCCAGCCAAGCCTATTGTAAATCCTCTAACAAGGTGGTTCATAGTTGTGGATCTGAAATACTTTAACAGGGCAGTCTTTAACAGGACTTATCTCCTAACAAAGATCTAGATTCCTAACAGGATTTGTTCTGGTGAAGAACATTGTAAGACCTTAACCGGTCTGGTTACTATTCTGTAGATAGTTGACTTGTGAGTTTTACTCACCATAGTTTTTCCCATTTTGGTTTCCTTGTCAAAATATCTTGTGTTATGATGATTGTGCTTTTATGGATGAATGCCTTATTTTCTATTTGGTTTGTTTATGTTTTAACCAGTTTATTGTTTAAGCTAGTACACCGGTTTGCTGGAAAATTGTTTAAGAGTTTGGTAAAGTTTTTAGGCATACTAATTCACCCCCCCTCTTAGTATTCATCAAATTTCAGCATCTGGTAGCTAAACATGACATCCAATTGGATATCTGATATGCATTTACTTGAAAATGAAATTAGGGTTTGTGAGGTTAAAAGGGAAAATACGAGAGTCATTTTTTACTTTGTGAATAGTGTTTTCGAGTTGAAGAACAAGGCGATCAAGATTTTTAGGTGATCAGAGATTTATAAGCATTTCAACAAGAAGGCTAGGGCATTCGACATGAAGTTAAGGTATTTCTTGAGTGCACATCTGAGTTTAAACTTCTGAAATTTGAAATAGAATCCTCTTCTTCTATTGCCACACCATTAGTTGTTGAAGTTAAGGATAAGACTCATCCCGTATTAAAAAAACATCTATATAAATCTATGGTGGATGACCCCATTGGTGCATTTTCTTCCATTCCATATAGAGTTCTACATGTTGATGATGTACGAACATATATCCATTGTGAAATGGAGAAAACTGGCACAAAGGACATTTTGGATCTATATATAGATAGTATTGTGAATGAAATTTGTAACCCAAAGCCGAAATTCATGCATATGTAGAGAAAGGGTTTCACCCAATTTGTGAATTTTGCATCACTCGAAGAGAAGGAATGGGTGAGATATGTGCAAAGTACAATTCATCATGAGTTTATCTAGTTGGATCAACCTTACATGATCAAACCTAAGGTGATTAAGGTAGTTACATTCTTGCATCAAACCGGTGTGAAGCTAGGACTACGAAAGGTTACAAACCCTATGATTATCAAGTTAATCGGTGCAGAATTTGATGGGAGATCTATAAAGATTAACACAATTAAAGATGATGATGCAAAGTTTTTTGCAATGGTCATTGGGTGTATAAGGTGTATCAGTCTAACTGACTGAATTCAGTGCCAGGGACAACCATTCATGTAGCTTACCAAATGGTAAAGGAAGATATACACTATGATCTGTGCAGTTTTCTTTTGGAGGAGTTCATGATTATTTTGAAAAAAATCAACCAAGACAAAAAGAACGTTTTCAAATATGGTTCTTTGGTTATCTGTTTGGCTCTTTAATTTTTGAATCAAATTCTTGGAACTGGTAGAGTGCAGTGGGCATTTGACAGACTGATAGCCCAACATATCAAACAAGGTCTTGATAGACTTGGAAACATAGATAATTAGAATTCTGCTTTATGGGCATTTTAAAAAGCATTCTAGGATAAGATGAAGCAGAGGGATCCCTAAGGAGATTGTCAACAAATATGAAGGCACAATCTACTTTATGGTAATTAAGGATGAATGTCTTATGGAAGCAGTTGAACCCTAGACAGTGTAAATTTTGCCGTTGGGTTATGAGGTTGATGTAGGAACACTTGATGCATATGCACAACACCTGTCAAATGCTCCAGTTGACACAAATGAAGAGAGGTTCAGTACATGCAAATAAAAGTCTATGGAACTTCACACCAAATTCACTGAACTGAAGAGGAAAAGGAAAGTTACTAAGATGGTGGAAGAAATCCTTATTGAGGAAGGTCGCTCAAGTGAAAGAGTTAGGGATGCAAGAGCACCAAGGGATATTGAGGAGAAAGCAAAGAGGCGGATGAAAACTCCAAATCCTTCACAGGCCAAACCCAAGGTGACAGGGTTTTCTCCCGCTCTGGTAAAGATACCTATGGCTCAGACTGAACCCTCTGGCTCATCAGCTAAGGGAAAGGGTGTTATGAGGTAGAAGTAGAAACCTTAGAGGGAGTATGTAGTAGTATCTCCACTGGCATTCGAAATAGAATCAGATGCAAAAATCCAAAAAGCCCCCAAGAAGGGAGTATTTGCAAGGGTAAGACGAAATCCTCAATCTGGTGAAGAGGAGAAAGGGAAGAAAGAGAAGAAAGTTAAGTCTGAACTTGTTCCATCCAGCAGGAAAAAGAGAGGAAGGAGATTCAAATTAGACTTGGATGAAGCAATCAAATTTGGTAAGATGGAACTACTCAGACCAAGTGTTCGAACCTAAATTTTTACAAAATTTAAGGTTCCTAAATAAGAAAAACCAACAAATACCCCTAAAAATGCCCATCCAAATCTTGAATCTGATAAGCAGTTTGACCTTGCAATTAGGTTTACCAATTATAAGTAAGCATGATCACCCATATCCAACTTCCCACAATAATATTTGATACATATTTTAAATTACAAAATTTAGGGTGCACATAAACTGAGTCACATAGCCATTTTGAGTGGGCATTTTCAATATTTAATATATTTGTATATGTAATTCTTCATGCTAAGCTGATTGTCCTAGACAATTCTCCTATCAATAAAGTATCCCTATACCAATTTTCATAATCCTAGGACATCATTTGCTATTCTTCCAAAGTTTTTTTTTATATTGCAATTTATTCATTTTGTTACTTGCACATTGTAAAACTCACCAAAGTAGCCTTCTATTGAAATTAATATTTATCACTCAGATTACCCTCATACCAAACCAACTGACCCATGAAATTGTCTATACCACTTTGAAATCTGGTGCAAGGTTTTAGAGCCCCATTAGTCCATTGATATTTTTTTGAGCCTAAACCAAATGCAATTTATGCAAATCTGAAACTTTCACAAGGCTAAAATGAATTATCGAGCCCAATTTGAAAATTAATATCTCTCACCTCAGAATGAGTTCCTTGGAGCCATTAGTTTCTTTGCAAACTCTGGTTAAATAGCTCCATGATTAGTAACTCTCATGACCTCATGTTTTGATTTGGTCAATTTTCAGGATTGATTCCAGATGCAAAAATACTAAGTTTGGACATTTTTACAAAGGGTCAAAATGCACAGTTTGATGATGTTTTATTATCTATATAGAATGGTAGATTCTACATCTATACTGTATGTGGGGATAAATGCAGCTCCCATGAGGATAGATCCCAACATATAGTTTCAGAAAGGACTCAACCTTCATCATGTAAGTGTAGACCCAAAGCTTTAACCTGGTTTATTATTCAAATCATAATGATTTAAATAATATTTTACATTATATTTTTGGAGAGAATAATATTCAAGGCTTAAATTAATTAACAATGATTTAAATTGATCATTATGAAGAAGATTTATATGTATAATATAGTATAATGATGAAATAAAAACAATTAAAATGGTTAGTATGAGTAACAAGCAAAAGTGGTGGACCTCAATTGATTAAAATAATGGTGGCCAAATATGTAATATTTAAAACTTAGACCATTGTGGCTCCCCACCAAAGGTTCTTTTAGGCAAAAGAAAGGTTATTTGTAGGACAAAAAATAGTTTCTCAGAAAACCCAAGCTACACTGAAAAGCATGATGATAAGGAAGCATTAAAAGGTAGTAAAGCTGGACACATATAATATTATAAAGCCATATTTTTAAAGGATATATTATATGGTTTCCTCCCTTAATTATGGAAGAACTATTTGTGAATCATTAGAGCTAATAATGATGTAATTAAAGTGGGTCCCCTCTGAATTTCACTTGGGCAAGTAAAATGTTTGCCACAAGAGGTGAAAAGTAGAAAGTTGATTCAAATCACTATTAATGGTGGGTCCCTTTTATTTGTCTCAACATAAGTAATTTTTATTGAACAAATACTCCACAAAATTATGTTTTTAACAAAATGAAGTCTCTTGTCAAAACCAAAACAGGCTTCTCCATAGTACAAAGTTATACCAAAATCTAATAATCAAGCAGAACATGGTGGGGCCCCAAAATCCGAAGGAGAATTTATCATCCACATAGCATTGAATATCGATGAGGGAAAAGAAAAGTTTTGTATAAATGTAAAGATACACTGAAAAATAATTTGAACAGGCTTTAGAAACTTTCGGCTAAATGAATGTGACCTCATAAATTGTCGAGACTGCATGATATGCAAAATGTACAGGTTGAAACCATGATATGTTATGTAAAGTGTGGAAGCGTGTACATAGTATATGAACTAATTATAAAACACTTCCAAAGAATTTGGTCTCACAAATTGCAACGATTGCAATGGTTGCAGAAAATCAATTTTGTTGAAAAGGTTTTTGAAACTTTTAAACATAACATTAAAATCTATCATATTGTGGTTAGAGATGCTCATTCACTAAAATAAAATTTCTAGAAATATTTCTGGGTATTTTGCTTCTTTGTTCCAGCTTTTAGGAACATTTTTAAATTCTCAATTTAATTAAGAGACGATAAAGTTATGGATGTTTTACTAAGATTGGGTTTCAATAGAAAAATTATCAAGCAATAATGAGCACAATATGAATTTATTGATGATAAGCTTTAGAGTTTCCAAAGTATAAAGAAAAAAGTTAAAATAAGAATATTATGGTTGATTTTCCAAAACATTATAAAAAGTGAAAGGTTCAAATCTGCATTTAATAACATTTATGAAGGTGAATGCAATTGAAGGAGTAAAATCAAATTTCACAAAATTTGCTATCAACCTCCTCCCAAATAAATCAAATGTCCATCAAGGCAAATTAAAAGGTAAATTTTGGCAAGTCATATAGTCAAAAGGGTTGCGATATGAAAGCACAAATAGAGAAGGAAGTGAGTATGAATTTAATAAAAGGATTTACAAACCTTTGAATAAATATCATGTATAGTTCATTTGAGGTGAAAAAAAAATTATGTTACTTTCTTATTTCACAAGAGTTATTACTCGTGAAGACAAATTTAAATTAAATGATGAAAATATTATTAAAGAAGTGAAAGATTAAAGCAAAAAGGAGAATAATTGAATAAAGGAAGGAATTATCTTCACTTAGGGTAAAGAGGTATAATAAATGGGGTTAACTTGTTTTTATGGAGGTTAGAATGTGAGGGAAAGATTAATATGAAAATGCAATCACAAGGGTATTTTAATAAAGGCTCAAGTGATAAGATGGAAATACAAGGTTCCTCATTGTTATTATTTCTCATGAAGACATATAAATCATTTTAGAACAAGGTGAAATATTCTTATGGGTGAACATTCCCAAAGATAACTTAATTATGTAATTTTAAATCACAATTCTAAATAATCTCTTATGTGTACATATTATTCAAGGGAGCGGAGTTAAAAAACAACTACATGACAAAGAGGGTAATTAATATATTTTAGGGCAGCAAGGCTTTGTTATTAAAAATTGTAAAGGTTTGAAAAATCTCCTTGAATATTATAAAGGGAGAAATCAAAACCGAAAAATAAGGGGAAGATATCAGATTTTTGTAATGTAACCAATCATCAATAATATTATTACTATTATTATGCAATTCCGATACAAGTAATACTGAGTCAGTAATCTTTCTGCTTATTTGTTGCGTTCAAATTGTTGTGGTTCATCTTTTGAATCTTCTTTCTATTTTGATACTAAGAAGATTAAAGGCTGCATTGAGAATTCTTTCTATATATTGTTATCTTGTTGTTTTCATTCAATGAACAAGAAGGCATGCATTCTTGGATGAGTACTATATAAGTTTGATTAAATTCCTTATATAGTAATTGTCATAATAAGAGAAATAAGAATAGGAAGGTCGGCAGTGGATGGTTGTGTAGGACTGTCTAGTAGGGAGACAAAAAGAAAGGGGTTCGATAAGACTCTGTGCCCAATTAAGTGGAAGACACTGGTCAATATTGCATATTCAACATTTCATTCCATCAAATCTTAATAAGATATTTCATTTCAATTTCATAAAATAGGAAGTAATTTTTTTATTTCAGTTTCAGTTTTGTAAAGTAGGAGTAAAAGATAAGTTCAAGAACATTCTCATCCTCATGCCCTTTGAGAGTGATCCTTGATAGAAACATTGTAACATAATCTATCTAAGTGCTGCCAACCATAGCATAAATAGGGCCACAAGTGAAGGGAATTAAGATCAAATTGATCATTCCACTAGTTGGCCAAAATAAGTTGCTGATCCTAATCATAGAAAGTGGCATACTCTTAGGGATCATCAAACTAGTTATTTTGAGCTCCAACACCAAGTATCATATTATTCCTCCTTTATCTTCTCAAGAATTATTTGATGAAATTATCAAGGATGGGAACTTGAAGAATATTTTTGTATATTATGAAAACCTAGATGATAATGATAAAAGACAGATTGAGGAAGCTATAGTGTTGCATTTGGATGTATGTAGAAAAACCTTAATTGAATTAGAATGTTATCTTCCAAAATATATGTATAGTCTTCTTGATGCAAGAAGAAAATTAGCAAGTCAGATGGACAAGGAAATGAAGGAAAGTGAACCGGTCAATTAGTGCACTAGTATCACTGTTGAATAAATTGACAGGTTGATTTTACAAGAAAACAAAAAGGAATTTAAGTGCTAACACAGAGTAAACAAACTTATGGTAGGAAGAGTGGAGGAAATAAAAAAAGAAACCATTGAGATATTGAAGAAATTTCTCAATGAGAACCAGCTACAAATGAATTCCCCTCTAGAAGTAGATTCACAAGATAAAACCACTCAGACATAGATCCCTGTGATGCCAGATGAAGAAAAGATGGAGGATACATAGGATGTTGCAGAGTAACAAGTTTTGGATACAATAGAGGTTAATCCAGATAAGGAAAAAGATAAATCAGTTGAGACAGAGGTTGGTTCACCAAGTGGTGACACTGATGCACATAAAGCACCCATAGAGGATAAAGACAAAGCAGGGCAGGATGAGGTAGAGAAAAAGGAAGAGGAGAAGAAACAAAAATAGACTAAGGGGAAAATAAAAGTGTCAGAAACTCCAATCCTTATGGCAATTGACACTTCCAAAATTCAAAGCCAAGGGAATTTTCCTCAATTTAACATCAGTTTTGACAAGACGTTTAATCAAATGTCTCCATCTGAAAGAATTATTTCTATTGCTTCTCTTCAAGCTCAAGCTAGTCAAGAGTTAGCACAATTTGAGTTCGAAGAGAAGAAACTCATTGAGAAAACTGTAAAAGTCTAAGAGTAGGTAGTTCTAGAATTGCAACTTGATGCTGATACCAGTTCATCCAGTAAGCTCCAACACTTGGTAGATCATATATCAACACAATTTGATTCTTTAACCAAGGCATCAACCCGATAGCCTTTGGAGAAATTCAAAGATTCCATAATACACACATTTTTGCAAATGATTGAAAGTGATAAAACCTAACTAGACAAAGAACTGAAATTAATTTATGAGGTCTTTCAGGAAGGTGGTAAGATCTATAAGTCTTGTCTAACCTTAACAATTTTTACTACTGAATTAGACAAGCAGATAGATACCTGCAGAAGTTAGTTAGTCTAGATCTTGTAGGCATATAATCACATAGTAAACTTGATCAGAAATATTGAAGGTCAAATTTTGACTCTTATGAGATAGATTGGTAATCTGGAGAAGGAGAAGGACAAGATGTAGAGAAGGGTAGGTGAACTCTGGAACCTAGTTAGTCCTTGGTTAGAAACTTTCGTGTACCATAAGATGGAATGCATTCAAAATATGACTCAGGAGACACCAATTGAGTTCCATGCAATATGATTCCATGCTTATGTTCTGAATGGTTTTGTCTCAATTTTGGAAAAATTGCGGGTAGGTTGGAATACCTATTTTGGATTTCTTAAGTCTATATATGCATATGTAATCATGTATGTATAGATCTAGTCATCTGGTGCGTATACATGTACAGGGTAATTTTTGATCCATACCCTATTTTTGGCATTGCTTTCAAAGGGGGAGAGATAAGGTGAAAATGTATAGTGTGAATGGAGTATAGATATTTCTGCAGGTTTTTAGGTTTTTCATCTAAGGGGGAGCCTTAGAATTATTTCATTCTTGATCCGGTGTATAGGTTTCATAGGTTTCAAGACTTAGCCATTTTTCACAGGTGTTGCCATCAATGCCAAAGGGGGAGATTGTTGGCAATTGACACTCATCCAGTGATTTTTTATGCTTGATTTATGGTTTAGGGTTGTCATTGATGGCAACTCTTCTTGGAGATTTGATCCAGTGGTCATAATTCTTCTTATTCAGAAGCAAGTGTTAGCCGGTAGCTAGTTAACCGGTAATTCAGGGGTATTTCTGTAGAGTTTTGGTCCAGTGATTGCAGTGATTTTGGTGACTAAGTTTGATGTGAAAATGATGAGTCTGACATTAATGAAGCATTTTTGAAAATTGTTTTGGTCTGGTGACATGTTTTGTTAGAGATTGAAGCCGACTTGAAGCTACACATTATATTTTTGATAGCTGACTTGGAGGAGATTATTTTTATATGATCAGATATATAAGATTGAATTGGTGATTGGTTTTTCAAGTATTACTGTTGTGGTGATCCGTTTTGGTGTGATTGAGTGTAGTTTCACACACGCATTTCATTCCCAGGTGATCCATTAGCTGACTGAGATAGAAACAAAGCATATTACAGAGCAAGTGCAATTAGAGATCTTGTGCTTAACCATAAATCATTCTTGCATTGTT
Organism: Cryptomeria japonica; assembly: GCF_030272615.1. Classification (NCBI taxonomy): domain Eukaryota; kingdom Viridiplantae; phylum Streptophyta; class Pinopsida; order Cupressales; family Cupressaceae; genus Cryptomeria; species Cryptomeria japonica. The sequence continues at coordinate 305,440,955 of NC_081414.1, forward strand.
AGATGCTATTTCAGAGTTCTTTAATTGTATTTCCTCATTGTAATTAAATTGTAAGTCAGTGAGACTTCCATGAAGGTTGTAGCCTTCTGGGTCATTGTAATTGAGCAGCGAGCTCTAGGCAGTGAGCTTGAATGCAAGTGCATTCCCCATCTATGTAATATTTATGTACTCTTGGCCATAGTATATGAATATTGTGTGTTCCAGCCCCACCATGGTTTTTCCCTTTTCGGGTTTCCACATAAAAAATTCCATTGTTATGGATCTGTGGTATATTTATTGCTTGCTTATGTTCTTTACTGTTATACATTGCTAACTAATGGATAAAGAATAAGTTTGAGTGTGATCTCCGACAGAACATTGATTCACCCCCTCTCTCAGTGTTCCTTGATTCTAACAGTAAATGTGTTGGAATATGCTATAAAAGCACAACAAGAAATAGAAAATGCGCTACATAGTCCTATATATGCACTACAAAACATATCAAATGCACTGCACAATGATGCAAATGCGCCAGACTGGTTATTTTTGTTTCGATTTTCTTAGTTTTAGATTGGATTTTTTGGTTCTCTCAGATTGTGTTGAGGTCTATCCAGAGGCTGAGTATGTTTGTGAGTGCTCTTGAAAGTCCAGAGTAGTGTTTTGATGCATTATTTGATCATTTATATTATTGCAAGATGAGTAATTCCTTGCTATGTTAATGGTTCTTTTCTCTATGATGTTGTGTGATCTATGTGACTCATGTGATATGTGTTTTTGGCTCATTGTGCATTGATGAGACTTTATCTTGGTTAGCCGGATTGTGTTTTGTGAGCCTTCTTATTTTGATCTCATGCGTTGTTTAGGCCTAGGTGCATGATTAGGGGGAGTGGGCTTCTATGAGTCTGCCAAGGTCATGACGAATAAACTACTAGGATTCTTGTGTAATAGAGCTGGGGTCTAGACTATTTGGATATCTCATTGGAGGTTTTCTTGTAACCTAATAAGTGATTTAATATAATAATTAATATTAGGTGGGTTGGGTAGAGTAACTCATCTAAGCAAGATAAGAATTATGTTTTGTAATACCCATCTCATGGATCAGAGACCAAAGTGAGGTGGTAGATCTGGTAATCAGGTAAACTGTACTACCTTGATTTCCTCAAAGGTTAAGATGGTTCCACATGTGTATCCTATGTGGTAGCATGTGATGACACTCTTTCCCTACATGTTGGTCCTAGTTTCTTATGTCTTGTTGTTGAGTTGCCTTTGGAGGTTTCTTGGTTGTTTGGTATGCTTTCCTTGGTTTGTGTTAGAGTTATGTCCTCTTTGGTGGTTAGGTGTCAGCTTAGATCTAGAGTGTGTGTGGGATCTTGTGTCATCTCCTAGCATGGGGGGTGGTTTCTTTGGTTCCACATGGTCGAGTGGTTGGTGCCTTTCTTCCATTGGGATGCTTATCTTGGATTTCTTGCATGGATGTGGATCTCTTATCTCTTCAGTTCACAGATGGATATTCGTAGAAGATTATTGTAATATGATTCATTTGGCGTGACTATGTAGTTGTATTTGAGAACTATGCTCATTGTTGTAAAAGACATTGCATTCATGTATCTAGTAGATGATATTAGGGGAAACAATGATGTATCATGTGTATCTTGAGAATGATTAATAATGAGAATAATGGATATTGAATCTATGGATGTGTACTTAGTGTTATTCTCGCGATGATGTAATTAGTTCATATTGCTATGGTTTAATAATGTGGTAATTGGTATTTAAATGGTTATTTGATGTTAAAATAAATGAATGGTTGAGATTAGGAACATTTGGTATTGGTTCTTTAAAATGAACCTCATGGGATGGTTTGAGTATTCATAGATGGATGTAAACATTCTAGGTTAAAGTAACAAACCATATGTGATAATGTGAAATGAATTAATGATAGTAAGTTAGATTGCATTTGGATTATGGAAGTAAATATGTTATCATGTTTAGGAATTGTTAAGTGTTTAGTTTAAGTAATGGTGTTGAGATACCCTAGGGAAAATAGATGTTATTAATGTAACTATGTTTATGTACGCTTGCGTATAATGTTGATGATCATGTTTATGTTGCATTAGTTTATGTGATGTTTTAAAAACAAATTGTTATCTCTATTTTGCATGTTAAGTTGTGTATTTCTCTAGGGTATTTTGGCGGGCATTACAACATATAAGAATGATTTAGTGTAGATAATGATGTGAAATTGAATAAATTGTATGAGATGCACCTATATAAGAAAATAGCAGTTGATGATGCCTTTCTCTTTCATTTAACCTTTTGTGTAAAATGTAAGGGATTAAACTAGTGAAGTATGGGTACCAAATAGAGCTATTGGATGTTTTTATATGTGTGTGATTCTGCATTTAAGAAAAGATTGTTTGAATAAATTATATTTTTCAATAAGGACTTGAGATTTCCCTTTCTTCTCAGAGTTTAAGGCAACTTCTTTCTTTGGAGGTTCAACACCTAGAGTTCTCATTTCATATGTAGATAATGATCCAAATGATTCATCCATGAAGAAAGTTTTCAGGTCTTTAGCTTCTTCAATAACAGAGACTTTTGTGTCATACCTTATTGTTAATGACCTCAACACCTTCTTGACTATAACTTCTTTTGAAACATCTTCTTTAAGTCCTCTTATTGCATTAAATATTTCATCCACCCTTTGTAGATAGTCAACATTCTTTTCTTCTCTCTTCACCTTTCGATCTTCAAATTGTGCTCAAAGCATTTGTAGTTTAGCCTCCTTCACTCTCTCATCTTCTTCATAGAATTTTTGCATCTTGTCCCATGTTTCTTTTGCAGATGTATAGTGCATCAATTTGACTAATTCTATATTTGATAATCCACTAAGGATAGCTTTATTTGATTTACCATTGTATTCATATTCCCTTTTTGCATTAGGATTGATAGGAGGAGTGGGAGGGATAGTATAAACATTTTTAACTGACATCCAGACATAATAACGTAAGGATGACAAATATGTTTCCATTCTTCTACTCCAAAAAGCATAGTTGGTGCCATCAAACATTGATACTTTACCAAACAAGGATTCATTTCTAGCCATTGTGTTCACAAACCAAAATTTACCCAAATATGGAGAAAGCATTTCTAATTGGGAACCTAGGGCTATGATACTAATTGAAGGAACACAAACGAAAAACTAAGAGGGGGGTGAATCTGTGGTAACTCAAAACTTAAACTTTTTAAAGGATTAATGCTCTAAAACAAATATCAAGGAATTATGAGCAAAGATTATAAAAAAATTTGCACTCACACATAGAAAGAAAACCCAAAACACAAGATATACGAGGAAAACCCATGATGGGAAAAAACGTCAGTGAGAAATGTTGCTAGAATATTCTGGGTGAACTCACAATAATGGTTCCCACTTTTTTGCCACTTTTGACATTGAGATGTACATTATTAACATAATCTTCAACTTCTGAGAACTATAAATTTTAAACTATTAAAAATTTGATGATGATGTAAATTAGTGATTTCTAGCATTTTGTTTGTAGATTCTATATACATTTTTTTCAAATTTTTTTGAAGGATTTTTAAAAAAAATTTCCATCTCCCTTGAAAAGTAGTTTTTTACAACAAACTACATTTTTTAAGAGTGATGTGCCTCCCGAAATGCATAACATTTTTTCTATAAATGATTAAAAATCAATTCTTTCGAATTTTGGTTTGTAACATCAATATCCAGAGCTTGCATTTGGTTTTATAGTGATATGTTCAATATTTTTCATTTTATAAAGTTTTGAAGTCTGACTAGTCATAATTCAAACATAGGTTTACGTTTGAACACATAACTTGTTCTATATAAATCAAAATTCAATTTATTTATTTTGTTAGAAAGAAGACATCAATACTAGGGGCATAGATATTTTTTAGAATTTTTTTGAATTAGTTTCTTATTTTTCCCAATGCGTTGAACAGAGAAGTTCATGTTCGGTGAAAACCAATTTTCCATAAAATTAAAAAAACAAGAACATAATAAATTCAAAATATAACAAAATTATACTCATTGGAAAGCTTGCTCTGAGTACTACCATCTAATATTTTTGGGTTATCAAGATTATTTCATTCGTGCTTTGAACTAGAGCTTTGAAGTCATTAATTCTTCAGAACTCTGAATTTTTTTTGGGAGAAACCTCTAATTTGAGGGTTCGAATGAACAGTACTTCGAGCGAATTGGGTTCGCTCGAACCATAAGGGGTTCGAGCGAACCCACATTCACTCGAACCAATGGGCTTGATATTGGCATGCACATTTTTGTAACGGTCATGTTCGAGCGAACCCAACCATTTTTAACTGTCGGGTTTCGTTCAAACTTTGGCCGACGCATTTTTTTTTTTTTTTCATTTGTGGAGTCGTATAAATGTCCATAATTTTTTTCATTTTTTATCACACAAATGATTAAAATAATTCATAGTTTTGGATGAGAGAAGACATTTGAAAATTATTTTGAGGGCAATAATTTGAAGGTTTTTTGTAAAAGCATGGGGAACAAGAAGAGAAGGCAAAATAAGACTTCAAGGAATTATTCTCCCGAAACCGAAGAAAGATATCAAGAACAAAGAAGACAAAGATATCATGATGCAAGTATGTATTTTTAATTTTATTTCTATTTAATTTAATATGTATTACGTATCAATTAATTAGAACTCAATATTTTTTATCTAATATTTTTAATGAAAATTAATTTAAAAAATCTTAATTAAATTATTTGGAAATAATAGGATTAAAAATAATTTTGTTTTAATTGGAAAGCATAATTAATTTGAGATAATACATGTGTATTTGCAAATTTCAAATTCCATCAACTTGCTTTTGTGTAATTGCATTTTTCTCCTATATAATTAAGTCCATTTATAATAGATAAGACCTATTAAGTCATAAAATTAATAAGACCTATTATGTCATAATTTCTAGGTTCTAAATTATATATATTGAATATTTAATCTACATGTACAAGTAATTTCATGTGATAGGTCCTTTAATATCACATAATATATCTGTCTTAAGGGTAGTTAAGTATATTAATTGTGAAATGTTTTTTCATAGGTGGTCATATTGATTTTAATAATAAGGCCTATTAGGACTATTACATTGATTATAGGTCTTAAATGTGACATAAACTTATAACCTATTAAACATGTTGAATAATTTAGGTGAACTATTTATATTCAACTTCATGTACATGCAAAAGCATTTCAGATTAGGAGGTCTATTATCCAATAGTAGGTCTTAAATATACACACATGTGATAAATTATAGTCCACCTGCATTATGGTCCATAACAAATTAATATGAGGTCACCTTTATCATATGCATGCATCAAAATATTTGTACTTTTAATTTTCAAAATTGGAATTTCTAATTTATCAAAATTTTATTTTATGTGTTAAATTAGTGCTCAAAATTAGAGATTGAACTTTAATCCTAACCTGAGAACAAATTGAACTTTAAACCTAAACAGGTAATTTAATTAGAGTTATAACAATAAGGTCCTGAAAGTAATTAAATTTAATAAACCAAATTGAACGGGCTAATTTTAACATGTAAAGCTTTAAGCCAAATTCACCCCTATTCTTAAACCTAATTGAATAATCTTTGATTAATTCAAGAACCTTACAAAAACTCTTAAATTATGTGCAGAACGGGCAAACAAACCTGTTGAAGAACACAATAGTTGATAAACATAGGGAGGAGATTGTCCAAGTTGAACCAATGGAGACCTTTGAAGGAGAGGGGTCAGGCTCCTTACCTCCTACCACTGATATGGATGAGCATATTATGGATCTAGCTAAACAGGTGAAGAGAAATATTTCTTATAAAAAATTAGATCATTTACTTGAAATGGATGTGGATGAGTTGAAACGTCTCAGTGAAGAACCTAGACATACTAAAACGAGGTCAATGAATAAAAGTGGAAAAGAAATAATGTCTCATTTCAACAATCTTGATACTACACTAGAAAAAGCTCAATTGTTATCAATTGTACTTACTCATAAAGACTTAATAGATCCAATGAAATTGTTGGGTATAGATACAACAAGTCAAAAGAGGAAATCTTCTCAACTACAAAAATCTATTGTTGATAATGTTAAGAAAGGTTTGGTGAACATTGGTAAAAAATCTCGAAAACTAGATAAGACCATTTCAAGAAGAGTGATGTTGACATCTTTAGTAAATGAAAGATTGCCTCAAAAAAGACAAATCTCTTCACTGTCATCAAAGTTTGGTTTTAGTAGAAGGACAATATCTAAATATGTTAAAAGGAGAAAGATTTTGGATGATACTACCTCAGAAGGGAATTGGGCAATTATGTGTAGAGCTCTTCGTTCTGATAGAATTGAAGATGTTGTTAGGAACTTTGTGACAAGTTTTTGGAATGATAATACTCGTCCTTCATCAAATAGTAGAGATGTTATCAAGAAAAGGATTGGTCTTGATCGTTATGATCTCCATGTAAAACATTGGATAGACACAACAAAAAATGAATTGTATGTATTGTTTACTAAAACAAACCCTCATATAAAGATTGGACAAACCATGTTTGAATGGTTAAGGCCATATTATGTGAAGTTAAACAAAGTTTTCAAAACTTGTTGTTGTTGTTATCACATTGAATTTGACTTGTACTATCAGGTGTTTCGAAAGATTAGAGAAGATAGTGATGGTTATGAAAATGCTCCTCCTAAACGAACAAGTCAATTCATAGCATCCATCTTATGTGATAAATCAGATGATAATGCAACCGGTCAAATAAATTGCATAAGAGGAATTTGTGGAACATGCAGGGACTTGGCTAAATTGCCTTTGAGAGATGAAGATACTGACATGAGGAAGATGGTAAATTGCAAGAGTTACAAGTACAAAAAATTTGAAACAAAATTTGGAAAGGAATCTACAAGGCTAGATTATGTAGAAGAGGAAATACCTATTGGAACGTTTATGGAAAATTTTCGTAAGTTGATAAAACCATACATATGCCATGGTTTTTTTGCCAAGTGGCAAGTAGAATAATTTAAAATATTAAGAGACACTTTCCCACTTGGAACTATTCTATCTGTAGTTGACTTCATAGAGAATTACTCTTTTGTACATCAAAAAGAGATTCAATCAGAGTATTACTTTTCAAAGAAAATCACTATTTTTGTGCATGTGTGTTATCGACATGCATAGATGAATTTGGATGGTGTTGATAGTACATTTGAAAATCATGTCATTAAGAAAGAGTACCACTTCTATATCAGTGATGATAAGGAGCATGACACACTTTTTGTACAACATTGCTTTAAGAAGTTTTTTGAATATTTGAAAGATAGAGGCATGGCAATAGTTAAACATTTGGTTTGGTCTGATGGATGTGCGACACAATTCAAATCTTTGAGGCCATTTTATGCACTATGTAGATATCATCGAAATGACAAAATACCACATGTTTGGAGTTTTTTTGAGGTGGTCATGGAAAGGGTGAACATGATGGTGCAAGAGCTTGTATCAAATGTGCTCTAAGAAAGCATCAAATAAAGTACACAGGAGAATGTATAGAAGATGCACATGATGTTTTTGAATGGTGTAAGAAACACTTTGAGCAACCTAATTATCTTGGGGAATCATCATCGAGAACATACAGGCCCATTCCATATAGAGTGTTTTGGGAGATAACCGGTAGGTGTTCTCTTTTAGTATTTTATTTAATTTTTTTTAATTTAACAACTTGATCTACATGTACATTCTTAGTTCCTAGTTCAAATGTTTCAATTTAACAACTTGATCTACATGTACATTCTTGTACACATGTACATTTTGCAGATGTGGATAGAAAATCAATGCATGATTGCAAGAGTGTGGAGAGGACAAGATCATTGCATTGTGTCATGAGTAAAGATAATCGCCTATGGACATTATACACTAGGGATTATTCATGTTTTTGTTCTGAATGCATTTTCAAAAACTATGTTGATTGCAAGAACCAAGAGCTTGGATATGTTAGTGAATGGAAAATGGTGCCACTAGATGTTTCTGACACATACAAGGATTCAAATGAGGATGAAAACTTTGAAGACATTCCTTTGATTTCTGGTGATAGCGATCATATTTCAGGATTGATTAAAAAAGGTACATACATGATGTACACATGTAAATATTTCCTTAAAAATGACATATAACTTAGAATTTATTTAACTTGTGTCAAATTGTAGGAGATATTTTTGCAGTCATAGCAGAAGATGGAAATATAAAAGGTGTTAGTTATTATTTATTGCGTTGCACAGAAGAGAGAAAGAAGTTATCAAAATCTGAGATGAGTGATGGAATGTCATTTCCCACAGGTTTGAGTTCTGATTTGAATATGTACATGTACAAATTGCTTATGTGGAAATTTTTAATTTCTTACGTTTCTTATATACATGTACATGCAGGATCTGTTGTACTGCAAGGGACATATTTCAAACAAGTTAAAATTGTTCAACATGGGATTCATTTTTCTGAATACCAAATTGACAACAAGGTATATCAGTATAGTCACTTGGTCATTGCTATTGGCCTAATTCTTCAAACAGTTTCACTTCGAGGGCGGTCTCAAAAGTGGAGACTAGATAGTGAAGATCATGACAAAATATTAAGTGTTATTGAAGAGCATTGTGAACCACTTGATGTGGTATGAACTATATATATATTTAGTAATCCAAAGTACACATGTGGTTCAGCCCACATGAATTGAATTTTAATGTACTCAAGATAAATTCTAGATCTTTTAACTTGTTTTGAAACTAAAGGATAAATATTTTTTAAGTTTATTTATACATTATATCAAATTAGGATGTATTCAAAGTTAATTCAAGTACATCTACATGTTTAAATGTGCATGTTTAATTGTATGTAATTGTATTTGTATTTAATTAAAAAATGCATATTTAAATTAGAATGTAATATGTACATTTGTAAAATTGATATTTAATATGGAATTAGGACATTTGTAATTAGGACATGTACATGTTGTGAACTATTTAACTACAATATACATACCTAGAAGCTCACATACCATGTGAACTATTCAATACATGACCTATTAAGTTTAGTTTGTTCATTTCATACATACTCTTTTGTTTGAAAATCAAACATGTATAATCATACATACTCTTTTGTTTGAAATACATTTCATGTAATCAAACATGTATAATCTGATCAAACACAAATCAAGTATAAAGTATAATCTAGAGTCTAAACTTCATTGTACATGCATGAAATATACAATCTAATAAAACATGTATTTAAATCTAATCTAATCAAACATGTATAAATCTAATATAATCAAACATGTATAATCTGATCAAACACAAACCAGGTATAAAGTATAATCTAGAGTCTATACTTCGTTGTACATGCATGAAATATACAATCTAATCAAACATGTATTTAAATCTAATCTAATCAAACATGTATAAATCTAATATAATCAAACATGTATAAATCTAATCTAATCAAACATGTATAAATCTAATATAATCAAACATTTATAATCTGATCAAACACAAATCAGGTATAAAGTATAATCTAGAGTCCAAACTTCATTGTAAATGCATGAAATATACAATCTAATCAAACATGTATTTAAATCTAATCTAATCAAACATGTATAAATCTAATATAATCAAACATGTATAAATCTAATATAATCAAACATGTATAAATCTAATCTAATCAAACATGTATAAATCTAATATAATCAAACATGTATAAATCTAATATAATCAAACATGTATAAAACTTATAAAGTATAATCTAGAGTCTAAACTCCATGTATAAAGTATAATCTAGAGTCTAAACTCCATGTAAAAAGTATAAAGTATAATCTAGAGTCAAACAAAAACCAGGTATAAAGTATAATCTAGAGTCTAAACTCCATGTATGTGCATGAATATATATAATATGAAAGTATATAAAAAGATAAATGTAAATGAGGTATAAAGTCTAGAGCAAATCAACAGGGATCATGTCAGCTATGAACTGAACGACCATCTGAGGGGGAATCCTGCAAAAGTAGAATTTATTTAAATATTAAATATAATATATCTATCTCTCTAGACGTGCATGTACATCAAATCCAAGTAGAGTTAAATAAAAATATAAATATAAATTGTAACGTGCATGTATACATACATGTACATATATGTACCAAAAACCATAACTAACCTGTACACTAACAACATCTAAAGAATCTCTCCTACGCACATGCTCAGAGCTCAAGGAAGGAGTGACATGAGCTAACTGTCAATTTAAGGATTAGTCCACGATCAATTTAAATGATCTACAAATTAAAACTTAGAACTCTAGATTATTTATTAAACATGATCTATATATATAGATTTATCCTACAAATTTGCAACATGTATACATATCTTCTAAAAATTTAAACGCACATGTATATGTACATACCTGTGTATCACTTGGAGTAGGCTATATAGTTTGATCCTGTCCTGTGATCATATCAATAACATCACTCATGCCTGCATATCTCTCTCTAGTTGTACGTATCACTGAGGAGTGCAAGGGGCTAACTAGATGAGTGGGCATCATGGATGAAGTGTCTGACTATAGTAGCATGTCCATAAATCTAGTATGGCTCAAATCTCTTAGCTGATCCTCAAATGAGTCCAAACCCTCATTTGTGATATGGACCTGATCAGCTCGTATCTCCTCCTCAAATGAATCCAACCGGCCCTCATATGTGATATGGACCTGATCAGCTCGTAGCTCCTCCTCTGTAGCAATAGAGTGATCTGTAGGTGGGTCAGTGCCTGGAGAATGCATAGAGTGATGAGAATGCTGTGACTGCCTCGAGGTATGCATCGATGCCACTGTAGCCTGACCATCTCTAAGAATCTCCTCTCTAACATCAGCCAATGGTATCCCAAGTCGAGATGAAATAAAACAATAAGCACGTAGTAGGTCCTCGGCTAAATACTGTGACATCTGTACATGTCTACTACCTTCGACTATAGCTGCTACCTCATCTGGGGAGGGGATGCCAGCAAAATATACCGATCATCTGAATCTGAAGCCCCCCATGACTAGAAGATGCATGATCTATGGATGATCGCGAACGTGGTCGACTCATCATATATTTGCCCAGCCTATCAGAAGATATGGTGGCTGTTGCTGATGCAATCTGTCCAATCCTATTGAGAAGCAATCAGAACGTGATCTGCTATGGGTGCCATGGCTGAGACTACTACATGAAATCTCTGGCCAACAAGGTCCCTGTGTCTAGGTGGAGCTCTATCATGCCTACGATATGCACCTTTATCAACAATCCTACCCCTCCCCTGTCCATAATATCCTGGAATATCAAGGCAATTTGGTTTCATTTGATAACGAACCTCAGCAAATACTTGCTGTGCAAAGTATAATGGTATTTGGTCATTATTAGGATAACGACCATGGGCAGCTAAGAATCGTGGGTAAATTAGTGATGCAACCTGTGGGTCGATACATCTGGTAACCTGATATCCCCTCACCTTACTCTTCTCCTGATATTGTGGGAAGCATCTCTCCTTGATGGTCTCCTTCGAGACCACCCCCACCACATCAGCAAAAGAATGAGGACCCCTCACCTCACTCCTCAATTGTCTATATATATCCTCTATAACCTCAAGTGAGAATGAGGTATGAGATACTAAGCAGTCCCTCAATGTCCGCAAACTGTCAAAAATGGATGTGCATGTACTCTTGTACACACCATCAGTATGAGGGTCATCTAATATGGCCCTCAACCTATACAACTCCCGATCACTGTAATGAAAAATAGTAGCAATGTCAGGCAAGGGGGGATCCTGCTGTGGAGGATCTTGTTGTGGTGGCTCTTGATGTGGAGCCTGCGCAGGTGGATCCTAATCAGGAGCCTGGGAAGGTATATCCTGGGATGCCATCTATCTAGGTACATGTCATAAAGTTAAAATAAATAAGTAAGCAGAGAGAGAGATCATTTTCATGAGAGAGAGAGAGAGAGAGAGAGAGAGAGAGAGAGAGAGAGATTATATACATATAAATCTTCATGGGAGAGAGAGATCATTTTCATTTTCAAAAAATACATGTAAAAATCTCAAATATTTCAGTGAGAGAGAGAGAGAACATATATTTCAGATCTAGAGATAACATATATTTCAGAGAGATAGAGAGATCTAACACATGTACATATTTAAATCTTTGACATACATAAAAAATTCAAGAATAGAGAGATCTAACACGTGTATATTTAAATCTTTGACATACATATTTAAATCTTAGGAGACTATATGATCCTAAGGGGAATGTCATATGTGTACAGTAGGATGTTATAAGGGGTCAAATGTGACCTACTAAGGGTTCACGCATGTGTTAATGCATGCGTGGCCCCTTAGGACAACATACGACCCCTTAAGACACTATGTGATGGACTAAGGGGTATGTCGTTCACACTAGGATTTTATAAGGGGTCATATGCAGTTCTAAGGGGTCATGCATATGTTATAACACATGCATGACCCCTTAGGACCACATATGACCCCTTAGGACACTATGTGATCCTAAGGGGAATGTCATATGTACAGTAGGATGTTATAAGGGGTCATATGTGACCTACTAAGGGGTCAAGCATGTGTTAATGCATGCGTGAACCCTTAGGACCACATATGACCCCTTAGGACACATAGGAAATGTCATATGTACAGTAGGATGTTATAAGGGGTCATATGTGACATAGGAAATGTCATATGTATAGTAGGATGTTATAAGGGGTCATATGTGACCTACTAAGGGGTCACACATGTGTGTCAATGCATGCGTGACACACATGCGTGACCCCTTAGGACCACATACGACCCCTTAAGACACTATGTGATGAACTAAGGGGTATGTTGTTCACACTAGGTTTTTATAAGGGGTCATTTGCGGTTCTAATGGGTCAGGACCACATATGACCCCTTAGGACACTATATGATCCTAAGGGGAATGTCATATGTATAGTAGGATGTTATAAGGGGTCATATGTGACCTACTAATGGGTCACACATGTGTTAATGCATGTGTGACCCCTTAGGACAACATACGACCCCTTAAGACACTATGTGATGGACTAAGGGGTATGTCGTTCACACTAGGATTTTATAAGGGGTCATATGCGGTTCTAAGGGGTCATGCATATGTTATAACACATGCATGACCCCTCAGGACCACATATGACCCCTTAGGACACTATGTGATCCTAAGGGGAATGTCATATGTATAGTAGGATGCTATAAGGGGTCATATGTGACTTACTAATGGGTCACACATGTGTTAATGCATGTGTGAACCCTTAGGACCACATATGACCCCTTAGGACACATAGGAAATGTCATATGTATAGTAGTGTGAGGCCTCACCTCGACTCAGTCTGACATTCAGTGGATTTTATATTTTAGACTATTATGGATACTTTATTTTGATGCGTTTTGAGGCTTAGAACTTATATGATTTCAGGATTTGGATAACATTGCTATGATTTGATGATTTACTTACATGCTTTATGAGATAGAACACTACATGATTATTAGATAGAATGATATTGCAATGATAGATGTCGTTATTGAATTTGCAGGACTTTACTCTTAATATAGAACTATGATGTATGTTTAGTTTTTGTGAATTGGGATGAAATTTGCTTATGTGAATTTGCTTGATAAAGATGTATTCAATCTGTGCAGATGAAAATTGTATGCAAGTAATGATGTGTATTGTTATATTATTGAATTATATTATATTTGGATATTTGGAAGTACTAATGTGTAAATTGAGATGCACAGGAAATTTACCATGTGACCATGGAAAATTACGGAGAATCAAACCTAGACTTATGTATGTTCGTAAGCCAGGGTTTGTCTATTTGGAGAGACAACACCCCATTTGTGTTGTATTTTATTCGTATCAGTATATGTTGCATGAGTGTTAAGTGTTAATTAAATTTAATGTGTAAAAACCTCAAGAGACAATTTCATGTTTTATTTTTTTGTAAAAGTGTTTTATTTGTGTCACTTGACACGTGTGTATTTAATTTAAATGTTTTATTTTGTCTCTTGGTGGGAAAGTGTTTAATTATAGTTTTCTTAATAAATTAATGTGTTGTCATAAATACTTTGGAAATATAATATTTGGAGTGGTCAACTTATGTTTGACCCGAAAATAAACTTCAGAGGGGTTTAAAATGAGTTAAATGAACACCTAGGGGTAGTTTAATAGGGTTTCCTAAAGCCCATAAGGTATACCTAGGGGTTAGGGGTAATTTTAGGCAAGTTTCTACTTTATAATGATCTTTTTAATGCTTTAAAAATTGTTTTTTTTGAGTTGAGCGAAAATTGAAAATTAGAAGTTAAATCTAATCAAGATTTTTCCTTTTGGAATGAGAGTCTTTTTGCATTTTTGCTTTCTTTCTTCTTTTTGGTTTTTTTTAGAATCCTGTGAGAACTCAGAGAGTGAGCTTCTTAAGAAAGATTTTTGGGAATAGCAGGGTAATCACCCACTCTCCATTTTTGGAGACAGAAGAAAACTTGGAAAGAAAATAATGTTATGGAATTGAGAAATTGAATAAGGGTAGAAGGAAAAAAAGATTTGTGGATTGGGCAGCTCTTCATCAGATATCATATTAACCTTTGGGCAGATTAAGGTTGGTTTCAATTATTATTTATAATGTCTTCTTCTTGTTTATGTATGGAAGTTGTTTGTATAAGAAATCTGTGTTCTTGAAAGTTTATGTTTGAAAATCTCTTGGTATTTTTGCCTTATGAAAATGTTGTGTTTTGGGAGTTTTCTCAAGATCTCTTACTCTTGGGAGAGAAGAGGATCTTGAGGGTGGTAGCAGTGACAGCCCTCGAGTGAGAGACTCTCTTTTGAGAGCGATCATAAGGGATCTTTGTGTGACCCTTGCTGCATGGTCTGTTTGTGCAATGGGGGTCATAAGGAGGGATATAAGGCTAGAATGCCTTTGGGGGGCATAAGGAATAAGGGGTTGAGATTCTTGATAATTTTATTGTGCCATGAGGTGGCTTCTTGTTTATTTCATACTTGCAGTTCTCCTCAGGGTATTGGTCCACTACCACCCTTTGAAAATGTTCATCACCAGAGTGTGGTGCTGTGAAAGCCAAGTTGGGAATGTGTCTGAAAAGAATCTGTATGCAATGCTTTCTATGTGTTTGCTTGTTTGTTACCCGTCTAGGAATTGGTTCTCCGAGCTTGGGGGTGGCTACCAGTTAGCCTAGGCTGGGAGGTGAGCACTCCGTGGTCATATTTGTGTTTTCGATTATGCAGGAAAATCAGAGGAAAGAGAATAGGAACCATGAAAAGACACTGAAGATTATTATGGAAGATACTTAAATTCAGTTGCAGATGTTTGTTTAAAGTTGTTATAGAAATATGCCTCATTCATAGTAAACAGAAGCAAGTTGTAATTTGTGAAAGTAGATTTGAAGTTTTATTGTTGTGACTATTCAGAGAAACATCCTGTAAATTGGTAGAATATCTTAGAATTGTTTTAAAAAAAAAATAGAAAAGCTTGTTATTTCTACTTCTGGTTTTAGAAAAAAGAAAAGTTAATTTGTGTTGCATGCAAAAGCTTCTTGTATTATGGAAAGAAATAAAAGAATAGATTTCAATTAAATTTTATCTGTATTTTTACTTGAGGCAAAATAGAAGTTTATTTATGCAGAAAGATTTTAAGTAATTTAATGGGAAAAGATGTTATATGTAAATATTTTATTAGAAAAAAAAAAATCAATGAAATTCTTTTTATTCCAGAAAAGTATATTGTATCCTTGAAAAAGTATTCTAAATTGTTTTTCAGTTAGCATTGATTTAAAAAGCTTATATACATATATATATATATATATATATATATATATATATATATATATATATATATATATATATATATATATATATATATATATATATATATATATATATATTTCTGATTAAACTTAATGTTTTTCCCTTTAATATAATAATTTAAAAAAAAAATTGCATGTAAACCTTTTTAAAAAAAATAATAATTTCATATTGAAATATTTTCACCATTTTAAACTGTGGATACAAATTTATATAATTATAAATATCTCTCTCTCTCTCTCTCTCTCTATATATATATATATATATATATAAATTTATATTTATATATATATATATAAATATTTTTATATATTATATATTTAAAAAAAAAAAAAATTAAAAAAAAAGGGGATGTATTTGGGTCCTCGTGGACCCCACTATGTGTACGCACAGTGGAGGGCCGCGCGGCGCCCACTGTGTGCACACACAGTGGAGCCGCTTTCGGCTCCCACTGTGTGGGCACATAGTGGACGGCCACGGCCGCCACTGTGTGGCCACACAGTGGGGAGCCGCTAGCAGCGCCCACTGTGTGGGCACACAGTGGAGCTGCAGCGCCCACTGTGCGCTCACACAGTGGCACGCGGCCAACCCGCCTCCCTTTCCTCCACAGCCTGCAACGAAAAAAAAAAATGTGGCCGACTTTGGGGTTCTCGGCCCAGCAAGAATATTGACTGTTAAAAAAAATATGGGTTAAACCCTAGCCCGGATGGGGCTAGGGCAATTTTAGTTTTAAAATTAAATATGTTAATTAGTTTAGATAATATATATGTGAGAAATTAGAACCCTAATTAGGGTTGGGAAAAAAAAATATAGAATAGAATTTAGGAAGTTAAAATGGCTTTTGAATTAGAATTAAAATATTTGTCATTTATGTAAAATATATATTTATATATGTATCCATATATATATATGGGTATATATATATGTATATATATGAATTTTGATCAGAATTTTGGGTAAGTAATTAAATTATAATCCTGGTTTTTATTTGGAATAAATAATAAAGAGAAATTTAAAAAGGTTGATTAGACTATATAGTCATATTGGAGATTTAATTAATTTTTCCTCTCCTATTTCCTTTAGCTTGATTAATTTAATAAACTTAATGACTGAGTATCTCTTGGAGATAAAATTAAAACGGTTAGTTTTCCGCAATTAAAATTAAACAATTTATCGATGCTTAGTTCGTATCAGAATTAGCTCGAATTTAATAATGGAAATTTCATTAACGCTTGTCGTGAGAGTGAACTTGTTAATTAATTTAGTATGTTTTAAAAAAAAATTGTTCCGTTTTTGCCCTAAATTTTGGGCATGACAAGTAGGATGTTATAAGGGGTCATATGTGACCTACTAAGGGGTCACACATGTGTTATAACACATGCGTGACCCCTCAGAACCACATATGACCCCTTAGGACACATAGGAAATGTCATATGTACAATAGGATGTTATAAGGGGTCATATGTGACCTACTAAGGGGTCACACATGTGTGTTAATGCATGTGTGACCCCTTAGGACCACATACGACCCCTTAAGACACTATGTGATGAACTAAGGGGTATGTTGTTCACACTAGGTTTTTATAAGGGGTCATTTGCGGTTCTAATGGGTCAGGACCACATATGACCCCTTAGGACACTATATGATCCTAAGGGGAATGTCATATGTATAGTAGGATGTTATAAGGGGTCACGCATGTGTCAATGCATGCATGACCCCTTAGGACCACATATGACCCCATAAGACACTATGTGATGAACTAAGGGGTATGTCATTCACACTAGGATTTTATAAGGGGTCATATGTGGTTCTAACCACATATGACCCCTTAGGACACTATATGATCCTAAGGGGAATGTCATATGTATAGTAGGATGTTATAAGGGGTCATATGTGACCTACCAAGGGGTCATGCATGTGTTAATGCATGCATGACCCCTTAGGACAACATACGACTCCTTAAGACACTATGTGATGGACTAAGGGGTATGTCGTTCACACTAGGATTTTATAAGGGGTCATATGCAGTTCTAAGGGGTCATGCATATGTTATAACACATGCATGACCCCTTAGGACCACATATGACCCCTTAGGACACTATGTGATCCTAAGGGGAATGTCATATGTATAGTAGGATGTTATAAGGTGTCATGCATGTGTCAATGCATGCATGACCCCTTAGGACCACATATGACCCCTTAAGACACTATGTGATGAACTAAGGGGTATGTCATTCACACTAGGATTTTATAAGGGGTCATATGTGGTTCTAACCACATATGACCCCTTAGGACACTATATGATCCTAAGGGGAATGTCATATGTACAGTAGGATGTTATAAGGGGTCATATGTGACCTACTAAGAGGTTTCAAATGTGTTAATGCATGTGTGACCCCTTAGGACCACATACGACCCCTTAAGACACTATGTGATGAACTAAGGGGTATGTTGTTCACACTAGGTTTTTATAAGGGGTCATTTGCGGTTCTAATGGGTCAGGACCACACATGACACCTTAGGACACTATATGATCCTAAGGGGAATGACATATGTACAGTAGGATGTTATAAGGGGTCATATGTGACCTACTAAGGGGTCATGCATGTGTTAATGCATGCGTGACCCCTTAGGACAACATACGACCCCTTAAGACACTATGTGATGGACTAAGGGGTATGTTGTTGACACTAGGATTTTATAAGGGGTCATATGCAGTTCTAAGGAGTCATGCATATGTTATAACACATGCATGACCCCTCAGGACCACATATGACCCCTTAGGACACTATGTGATCCTAAGGGGAATGTCATATGTATAGTAGGATGTTATAAGGGGTCCTATGTGACCTACTAAGGGGTCACGCATGTGTTAATGCATGCGTGACCCCTTAGGACCACATACAACCCCTTAAGACACTATGTGATGGACTAAGGGGTATGTCGTTCACACTAGGATTTTATAAAGGGTCATATGCGATTCTAATGGGTCACGCATGTGTTAAGACACTATTTGATGGACTAAGGGGTATGTCGTTCACACTACAATTTTATAAGGGGTCATATGCGGTTCTAAGGGGTCACGCATGTGTTATAACACATATGTGACCCTTTAGGACCACGTATGACCCCTTAGGACACTAGATGTGATCCTAAAGAGAATGTCATACATGTACACTAGTATGTTATATGTGATCCTCTATGACCTCCTAAGGGAACGTATAGTGTCATCAGGGCATATGTGGTCTTAAGGGGTCATGTTGTGTGTGTAATAGGATGTGAAAATGGGTCACATTGTAGAGGAAATTTATTTTGTCTAATTTGTTTAAATTTGTTATCTAAATTTTCTAATGTTTATTTAAATTAAAATTTATTAATTTTTCTAACGTTTAATTTATTATATTTATGTTTGCAACATTTTTCTAATTTTCTTTTTTTGCTAATGTTTTTCTAAGTTCTGATTTACTACCTTAGTTTTCTATGTTTTTCATAACAATTTTTTAAAATATTGAAAAAAATATACATCTATACAATTATGTAATTTTAAAAACAAACTGACACATTTCAGTCAAAACATTAAATTATCAAACATTTTTCTAAAATAATGAAAAACAATAAATTATCAAACATTTTTCTAAAATGTTGAAAAACAATAACTATATACAATTATTTAATTAAAAAAATAAATTAACAAACAAATTATTTACAAATTTAATAAAAAAAGACATTATTAAACCAAACAAAGGGTTATTTTGTGCACCTGATATAATAAAGGTCAAAAATTGAAATAGGAAAGACGCTAGCTGCTACAGACAAAGCTTGGTGATGTGATGCTGACGACTGGTTCGATCCAACCCCCACCAGATAGAAAAAGACAAATTTGATAATGACCCTTTAACTGTCATTTTCGCTATTTATAAATTTTAAAAAAAACCCTAACCCAAAAAGGGTTCGAGCGAATGGGGGGTTCGCTCGAACCCCTTAAAATACTAATATTAAAGTCAGTTCGCTTCACCCACGGTTTGAGCGAACCCAGGTCTATAGTGGGGTTCGCTCAGACTCCCAAGGGTAGTCTGAGCGAACAATGCTATTTCGCTCGAACACTGAGAAAATTGAAGTTCCTACTTTCGCCAAATTCCTTCATTGGCAAAAGTGGGAACCAGCTTTGTGAATTCACCCATCTTGAAATATAGATTACTATCAGCAATACCTTTATTAAATCCTAATTTTAACACATAATTATCCAATCCAGCATACTAGACTCTAGGGGCTTGTTTCAATCCATAAAGAGCTTTCCTCAATTTACATACCATCAGGTTGCTCAATGTGGACTTCTACCTCAAGATCACCATTCAAAAAGGTTGACTTGACATCCATTTGATATACCTTGAAATCCTTATAAGCAACATATGCAAGAAATAGTCTAACAACTTCAAGTCTAGCTACTGGAGCAAAAGTATCCTCATAATCAATCCCTTCCTTTTGTTAATATCCTTTGCATATCAGTCTTGCTTTATTTCTGACAAATTCACAGGCTTCATTGAATTTATTCTTGAATACCCATTTATTACCAATCACATTCTTGTCTTTAGGTTTAGGCACAAGTTCCCATGTGTTAATCTTTTCAATCTGATTCAATTCTTCTTCCATAGCCTTCAACCAATTTTCATCTTTGCAAGCCTCAACAACATCTTTAGGTTCAATTTTGGAAATCAAACATACCTCTTCAGTAGCTAACCTTCTTCTAGTCATCACACCTTTATTTTTATCACCAATGATTTGATTTTCAGAATGATTCAATCTTACATGCCTTCGAGTCTTCTGATTATTCTAATTTATAGGTTCCTACACCTCTCCACCGGTAGCAACAATATCTAGGTTAATTGTCTCTACCAGATCATTCTGCTTCAATTCTTTAGTTTGGTTTAGTGTTTAAACAACATCCTGATCAACATCATATCTACATGCTCTGATCTCTTTTCTACAGTTCTCATCAACTTTCACATTTCCACTTTCCACTATATTTCTCAGTCTCTTATTGTAGAACCAGTAGGCTTTTCTCTTTGTTGAATATCCTAAGAAAATTCCTTAATCACTTCTCGCATCAAACTTTCCTATATACTTATCTCTCTTGATATAACACTTGCTTCCAAAAAATCTGAAATATCTCACAATAGGAACATGACAAAAACATAGCTCATAAGGAGTGTTATCAATATCACTTTTTATATGCATTCGGTTGAATGTGTAAACAACAATGCTAACAACTTCTCTCCAATATATCTTTAGAACATTCCCTTCAATTAGTATAGTCCTTGAAAAATTCAAGATAGTTTTGTTCTTCCTTTCAACAATTCCATTTTGCTATGGGGCTCTAAGAGTAGATAATTGTCTTCTAATTCCATGCTTCTCACAAAATTAATCACTCACCAGAATAAAATTCTCCTCCTCTATCAGATCTCAGACATTTCACCTTCAATCATGTCTCAGTCTCAACCTTTTCTTTGAATATCTTGAATTTGTTCAATGCTTCCAATTTTTCCCTCAAAAAGGCAACTCACATCATCTTGGAATAATCATCAATCAGTAACATGAAATATTTGTCACCCTGCACACTTCTTAATACTTATAGGTCTACATAGGTCAGTATGCACAAGATCTAGTAAGCCATTAGATGTATACCGCTTACTCTTGAAAGAAATTCTTGTTTGCCTACCCATTTGGCATTCCTTAAATACTGGATTAGCAAGCTTAAATTTTTTAGGAAAATCTCTAACAACTTGAGTAGAACTGATCTTAATCATTGAATCAAAATTAACATGACACATTCTCCTATGCCACAACCAACTTTCATCAATATGAGCAATCAAACAAATTTTCTCACCAGCATTCAAATGATAGATATTACCTTCAGTATTAGTTCCATATGCAATCTCTATACCAGAGGCATTTAGGATCTTGCATTTTCCATTCTTGAATTGCAAATCATAGCCTTTGTCAACCATATGTGCAACACTTAAAAGATTATGCTTCAAACCTTCAACATACAAGACATCATCAGTGTTATGCTTACCATCAAAGGAAATAGAACCTCTACCATGGATCACATGGGCTTTTTCATCTCCATATCTTACTATTCTACCATGATACCTCTTCTTATTCACAAATTTGTTTTTGTCACCAGTCATATGATGTGAACAACGACCATCAATCACCCATCCATCTTTCTCTTGAACTTTAGCAGCAAATTATTTCTCCTCAATAGTGCATCTTGTGGAATCAATAGGTACTGGTCCATCTTCTTTGATAGAAATAAACACAATTTCATCTCCTTTTGATTCTTCATCTGTAATACCTTTATTAGCAACATAATAACAATTCTCCTGATGTTTATACTTCTGGTTAAACTTGTAAGGCTTATCATACTTTTCATGCTTCTCATATCTATCATATTTGTCATGCCTATCATATTTAGACATTCTCTCTAGACACACAGAAGAAAAATGTCATATCTTATTGCAAGAGAAACATTTTAGAGGCAATTTTCCATCATACTTACCATCTCTCTTAGACAATCTTCAGACAATCAATGCTTCAAGCTCATCCAATTTGATTTCTTGCTCTTCCATCTCTCTTCTTTCTCTTTCATATCTAGATAATTTGCATCCATTGAGATCATACTTCCGTTTTCTAGATATAGATGCTCTAAATGTAGTTTTAGACTTTCCATGTGATTCACCAAATTTTCTTAGTTCAAATGCAACAATCTTTCCAACCAACATATCTCTTGTCAGAGTAGTCACACTCTAGATCTCATCAATAGAGGCTACCTTATATTTATAAGCATGAGGTAATGATCTCATCACCTTAGAAACAATTTCATCTTCTTCAAGGGTTCCACCGATATATATGATACCTAGGACAAGTTCATTCACCTTTTCCATAAAGGAGTTTATGTTCTCATCTTCTCCCATCTTCAGCATCTCATACTTCCCTTTTAGACTCTACAACTTAGCAACTTTAACTTGTTTATCTCCTTCATACAAGGTCTCAAGCTTCTCTTAGATTTCATGTGCACTCTAAAGTCCCATTATATTAGTCATCTTAGAATCAGTCAGGGCACTCAACAATGCTTCCTTAGATCTAATGTTATTTTCAACATCCTTGATCTCAGCAACAGTAACCAGTCCATTATGAGGAACATAATAGGAATCCTTTGTAATCTTCTAGTAATCTTCTCCAAGACATCTCAAGTGCACCTCCATCTGATTCTTCCATCAAATCTCAGACTCTCCTTCTTGAAGATAACACCTCCAATTTCCATCTCGGATCTCCTCAAGCGGTCAAGCTTCTTCCGAAGGATCTAGCTCTGATACCAATTGTTGGCAACAATAATGAAGGAAAATTGAGAGGGGAGGGGGGTGAATTAGTTTTCACTGGATTATCAAACTTAACCACAAATAAAAAATGTGTTTATCTATAGTAACAACAAAGATAAGAAAATTGATAACACAACACACAACAACAAGATTTTGATGTGGAAAACCCGGTTAAGGGGAATACCACGGTGGGAACATACCCACAATAAGATGATACTTTGTAGTAGTGTGTGTAAATATTACAATGGGGAATGCACCTGCATTCAGGCCCACTTCTTAGAGCTCATTGTTCAAGATACAATAACCTAAAAAGCTACAACCCTTAGGGAAGTCTCACTAACTTACAACAAGAATCAGACTACAATCTGGAAGGAATGAACTACAATAATAGCATCTGCTAATGCCTGATGATAGTTCTGGTTAAGCACATTTGTCTGCTCTACACCAATCTCTGTTCAATACACCACACTGCAAGATGAATTCCTTTGTTCATACATACACCACTCTCTGATAATGTAGACACTACATCAACACTCAAATTACATGACTAAATCACTTATTTATACAATTCATCAACCTTGACTACAAGGTCGGCCAAACCCTCAACTTACAATTACAAAATTACTTCACACAATATAAAGATCTATCATCGGACCAATATAATGATATACATGATATAACATGGACCTAAATCAAATGCTCAAACACGCAACACCACTAAAAATTATGCCAAAGTCAATCGCAACACGCTACACCACCAAGAATACCACATGACATGAAGAATATCACTGGTTCAACAAAATCACCAAAAAATTGCACAACAATCAATGTAGACCATCAAAACAAATAGGGAATAATTAGGAAACACCAACAATCATGTTAAAATCATCTGTAACAGCTGCACCAATACCACTTATCAAATCTTCATTGATCAACATCTGAAACTCAACAAATGTCACAGGGAAGGATAACTTGTGGAGCACCAAATCATGAACCATCTAAAATTATGATACACAAGAACATCCCAAACAATCTCCCAAAATCTCATCTCTAGATCTAATCACACCAGAATATACCAGAGGAAATACCAAACTCTGCAAAGCACCGATCAGAAAAACCAAACCACAAACTGGATCGTATGATATGATCAATTAAGCTTTCGGATCACTAAAACTAATACATAAAGATATAATGATACTAAAAAAACTCCATACACCGAACCGTGATCCCAATAAACTATTGGCATATGCACACTCCAATGAAACATTGTATGTGATTGAAGGTTTTGTCATTGATGGCAACCTTGCAATCCTATGGCACTAGTAAAGGCATTATACTGGCATTAGCAGATCACACTCTACACCGACACTTAGGACACTGGCACCGACATAGAAGAAAGGAAGTATACTAGCACAGAGGCTGACATGATTTTATTTAATTATATTTTGTTTATTATTGAAAAACTTTGTAAGCCAACTTGGCAAATTGTAAAATGACACTTATATATAAAAGAGATCATTGTAGACATCATGGTAAGAAGAAATAAGAATAAGGAAAATATTAGGTAGACCTATTGTGCGAAATATAGGTTAAGGGTTATATGTAAAGAACAGAGTAGGAATCGGTACTGAATCTGGCATTGAAGATGCTATTGTAAAGTAGTACAAGTTATTGGATTTGTATAATCCTCATTGTAAGTCAGTGAGACTTCCCATTGTGTAGTGAGCTCTAGGCAGTTGGCCTTCCTGCATGTGCAGGCCGCTATTGTAAGCAATATTCTCTTATTGGCCAGTGAGTGAATATTGTGGGTCACAAATCCCACCGAGGTTTTTCCCACACCGGGTTTCCTCGTTAAAAAACTTGTGTTATGGTGTGCTTTTCATGTGGATGTTCTTGATTCTGTTTATTGCATTATTTCTTGCATACCGGTACACTATTATATTATGTTCTGCATGTTTTAAGTTAAGAAATTCTATTCACCGGTTAGATATTGATTTACCCCCCCCCCCTTAAGTATCTGTGGGATTCCTAACATAAACCAATCTACAACCACTGGAGCAATAAATCACATGAATATGTTGACATCAATGACAATAACACATCCTATTAGCAACAATGTCCAAGAAGAACCCTATCCTATGTGGTTGTGTATAGAAGCCTTTGGTGGAACCTTATTATACATCACACTTATCCTTGTGTAAAACATATATTCCTTTGGATGTTGGTGTTTTTCTTGTGAGTTGACCTTGTTTTCTTATGTTCAGGTCCTTGTGTCTATTTATTGAGGATAATGGGGTGTAACTAAGGGTTCCACATGGTTAGGTGGTTGTTCCCAACCTCCATTGGGGACTGATGGACTTGTTTATGTGCGTTGGATGGATCTTGTCATCTTCTTTCCAATACCTCTTTATTCATGCTATAGATTATTTGGTTATTGTATCAATATATGATATGTATCATTGGAAAGAATTTTAATTATATTTTGAACACTCAATAGGGAGGGTGATGTAATGTATATGGATAAAATTGATAATTAATGTAATTATAGAATAGTGTTTAAGTGATTTGGTGATGGTATTGATGAATCTTATATGGATGGATGATCTATCATATCATATGTTGGAAGGTTATCATAGAAAAATTTGGTTTGTTGTTTAAAATGAACATAGTTGTAGTTGTTTATGTTTTATGTAATGTTATAGTTATTTCATTTATGGTTTATGTATCTTAGATCTTGTTTAGGAGAGTTTCATAGTAGCAATGTTAGGGAATCCCTAAGAGGACATCATTTCTATGTATATTTATCTTCTTCTTGTTCATTTGTAATGGTTAATTACATGATGAGTTTATAGATGTGATGCATTATGTTTTAAAAAGAAATTATTGCTATGTTATCTTGGTTAGTTGTTCTTAGTCCTTTGGGTTCCTTACCAGTGCATTACATCTATCTTATAGAATACTGTAGTAGCCTTCATCTATCCTCAACAATGGATGTTAGTTCTTCACTATTACCTGATTCAAATAATAGTAATCTATGCACAAGTGAAGAGATCCATCCTTCTTATTCATAAAGATGGCAGGTGATACACAATGGGAAAAACATGGATGAAGAAGGCCTTTTACCAACAAGTCCTCCAACTACAATTTAAGATTACTCAACTCCTAAATGGTCATATGATATGATTCTCTATAAATGGTCTCTTCTCAAGGATGGAGTTCAATGCAAAAGTGTATGTATTTCTTAGGTGTCATGCCCAGGATCTTGTTCAAAAACACATTTGCTAACCCAAAATCATAGGGTGACCATCTAGATATATTTGCTAAATATCACTTGCATCAAGATCACTCATTAAGATCATAAACAAAGGAAAACCCTATCACATACTCCTCAATTGCTTAGCTAAGATCATGTGTAGGGAGATGGGCCTTTGGACTCCTACAAGGTTAGGTCTCTCCCCTAAGTCATCTAAACCCTTAACCAACTTATGCTAGCAATAAATGCAAGCCTCATGAGCATACAAACAATTCATACTTAAAATAATTCCATACGACCCCAAAGGTAGAATACATAGGTCTACAATGGTAGTGAGGGTGCCCAAATCCAACACACAATTGTGAAATACGTCTATGGCCACCTTAACACCTATAGACAACTCTACCTACCATCTATTTTTCTACCTCCCCATCAAAAGCCCATAATTCTCCACAAGGAATGGGGATGCAAAAGATTCTGAAGCACCATAATCAAATTAAAAAAGATAAGAATCCCACACAACACACTTGATGTTTGAATCATTGTGCCTTGGTGGTTATAAACTACCACAAATACCATATGAGATCTCCCTACATCTCCTACCGTAGGCTCAAAAGTGGCCTATCTCTAACTAGGTCTTGAAATTTATCTGTGAGGACACTGAACTTATATGTGACCATGTTGACCACAAGTGAAGAATGTTTTATTGTCATATTCATGTCCTACAAATGCTGCACTAGACTGATGGAAACTATGTCTACTAAAAATCTAATGTTCTTTTTGAGAAGATTGAATATGTTGTATGCATTTAGCACAATTCTAATTATGGTCTCATACTATCTAGGTTCGTATACCTTGCCCACTCTAGTGGGCCTAAGAAGAACTTTGTGTCTATTATTGCTGCTAACATAACCTAGGAGGTGTAGAATGCATGCCTCAAATGATCTTGTAGGCTAAAAGTGAGTTCCTCAAGCACCCAATATTCATGGAGGTCCAATAGCAATTTGGACTCATGTCTAAATTCCATACCCCTTAGCCAAGTTCTCCTCAATCAGTCTTGCCTTATCCATGGAGACCTAAATTGTCTTAGGATCAAAAAATTGAACACCACCATTGATATGGGCATTATGGCCCTAAAAAAAATGATACACTAACATAAAATCATAATAAAAAATGCTATCATATTGATTAAGCTCAAAGAAGCAGTGCTCATATTGATCAATGGTCTAGCCATTCGATGTAACTCATGAAACTTATCGACATGCCTCTAATGATAATAATATGAAAGGAAATGTGCTTATAATATCTCTAAGAATATCTCCCATGATACCAAAGCAATGTTAAGATGGAGCTTCTTCTCTTCCATATGCCACCATGTAGAAGGAAAAATCATAAGATGCATGCCAACACAATGAGATTTGGTATTACTACCATAAGGGTGCATAGAAAAAAACAAATCTAAATGTATCAAAGAAGTTTCTAGCTTAGTAACTACAACAAGAACCATCAACTGTAGGTGGATGGGACCTAAGAAGGTTTCTCATATGTCTTGCAAGGATACTAACTCATCCATAATTACATAGTCTCTCATATGAGGGGTCTCTCAATCTCTCTCATGGTCAACTCTAGAATAACTTAGGCTTTGAGAATGCTCTCTCTCATAATGTTGATATGGATGAGACTCCTCTTGTTGAGGTCCCAAATGAACTATGATCTCTAGAAGTAAATCAAGTACCTGAGAACCCCAAAGTCCACCATCCTAACCTCTACTTTGATCCTGTGCATGATGCTCCATCTGATTAGGCCCTTTATTAGGGTTTTTAGAATCTGTATTAGGTAGCACGATCTCAACAACAATCATGGCCCTTTATAGGCATCCTTTATAGCACAATAATGCATAAATCATCATAATAATAAACACAACTATAATCCATGTGAAATAAATGATTACACAATGATAAGCATCATAGAATAGAATATAACAAAAACATGCTAGATACAATGAGCACATATACACCAAAGCTCCTAGCATATGAGCATGGGTTCTAATACTAGATGTAATTCCTTATCAATAAAACCTCTAAGGATATGAGCTAAATAAACATAAGAATACATGGAAATATTTTTTATTTAATTAATTAATACATGCAAGATACACATGTTCTAAGCTTAAATCTCAAGATTAGGCTAACTTGTCAATATATGACACTACAAATGTTGAAGAATTAACACCTAAAATATCAATTGAACATGGGAAAGGTCTCGAAACACCTAATACAAGTTCATGAAGGTGGTTAAAGTTGCAAAATTTTGTGTTTGAATTTACAATAATTGATTCAAAAAATAAGACTATCTACTAGGTCTCAAGTGCCACTGATAGGCTCCAAAAAAATATCGATTCAAACCTAAATTCCATTAGCACCACTCATATTCACCCTAAAATTACTCAAGACACCCTTGAGGGTTCCAAGACATACCAATCTCTATATATCATGTTCATTGAGGTCAAACTAAGCTCCAAAGACCCTAGAAACCTTAACTAACTAAGACACTCTAGACTAGAGTGCCAACTTAGGGCTAGGATGCTAACTTAGGACTAGGGTACCTAGAAAGGACTAATGCACACCTAGAGAACACTAGCATAGAAAAAAATTGTCCTAA
Organism: Cryptomeria japonica; assembly: GCF_030272615.1. Classification (NCBI taxonomy): domain Eukaryota; kingdom Viridiplantae; phylum Streptophyta; class Pinopsida; order Cupressales; family Cupressaceae; genus Cryptomeria; species Cryptomeria japonica. The sequence continues at coordinate 305,470,182 of NC_081414.1, forward strand.
TCCCATGCATATGTTCAAAACTTATACATGTGTCCTTTTTCTATGTTAGTGTCATCCAAGATTGGTAACTCGTGTTGTCATCCTCTAAGACACACATCTATCAAGGGCAATGAGCTTCCTAATTGGACATTTTGGTCCCCTAGACCCCTAAATTTTTTGTTTAAGACAAAATAAATGGACAACACTCAAATTTAGAGATAAAAAGGAATACATTGGAGACGAGGTGTGCAAAAATGTTTCTAGGTCACTAGGTGACACTTACAAGCATAGTTGGGAATCAAGTGGTTCCTATACACATTAAATCCACCAAAAAACTCTTCCAAAACTCTTATAAATATCCAAATTAACTTAATAACATGTTAGAACCCTTTTCAAGTCTTTCTAGATTGTCTCGAATGGGTCTGGATTGACTCAAAACCATACTAAACTACACTAAAATGATCAAGACTACTTGACACTTTGAGAGAGGAAGAAATCACTCTCTAGGACTACTGAATACAGATCTAGATTCATTTTAAGTTACCAATTTAAGTGCTCATATGAGCATAACAAGACACCTCAAGAATTGATTAAGTTGCATTGTCATAAATCATGTTTGATGCCAACACCGGTGCACACATGGATACTCTAATCAATATCAATTACATTCAATTATATCAATCTCCTCTAGAAGTGTTCAAGATACAAATGACCATATTTTTATGTACAATGATTTGTTTCAATATATAAATGTTAACAACTTTGCAAGAATGAAAGAATGATGAAGTATATGTGTTAAGATAATGGAAGATCTCTCCAAATCAATCTCAATCCAGATACACCAATCCCCAATAGTGGTTTGCAACACCACCCGACCATGTGGAACTGTTGGATACACACCATCATGCCCATGGAGATTATCACACAACCCAAAAACACACAAAAGAATACAAGGGGATAGTAGGTGTATACACATAAAAAAATGGCTATGAGCAATTAAATAAATATTTTATATTTATTTAATAATTATTCTTCTATTAAATAGTTAATTTGAAAAGATTAATTTATTTAATTTATTTTTCGTGTCTTTCTAATAATTAATATTCTATTAATTAACTCATCTATCCTATTCTTCTAAATTAATTAAATATCTAATATTTAATTATTCTTTTAACCAAGTTAATTAAATATCTAATATTTAATTATCCTCTCCAATCAATTAAATATCCAATATTTAATGGTTATTTTCCTATCCTACAGTCTCAAATATTGAATAATTTCTAAATTATTTAATCTTTCTTATCCAACTCACCCTCCATCTCCACTTCATCTTCCCTTTGCCAACTCATCCATCACGTGGCTAAGGAAGTTAATATTTCTTAAATATTAATTCATCATTTATCTCCAACTTCCAAAATTCAATGAATATTGTGTATGTACACATATTTCATAGCCATTTCTTATATTCTCTCCAACACCCTCTACATCTTAGGAAGGACTTGAGTCCACTTGTCCTCTCATGCCTAAATCTTCTCCAACCATCCCTAGATTCCCTCAGTTAGCAACCCAGTCAAGGTGAGATGAGTGACACTTGTCTTCTCCTTCCCCCTTTCTCTCAATCTTCACCTTTGCTCATAGCCATCCAAATCTGTAGATCTGATCATGACCATTGATCTGAGCCACATCATCTAATCCTCTCAAGGTCTATAAAATCAAGATCTTTAGTTGAGAGAGTTAATCTTCAAGTTAGTATTCAAATCAATCATATGCATCCATGAGTTTTTGAAGCAAATAGCAAATAGCAAATAGAAATTATCATATAGTATCATATAGCATAATCATTTTAGCATACTCATGTAGTATTGTATATCATAGTATTAGTTAACTACAAGTTATCAATCCATTCTTCATATGCCATCTTGGAAGCTATCAGTGCATTGTCTGAGAGCACACCATCTGCAACCAGGAATAGTGGAGTTAGGACACAATGAGACATAAACCATGAAGGTAAAAATAATGTGTTATTTTAATATGTATTTCATGTAGTTTCATTGGTTGAATTTGGATTTCCTGTATGCATTTCCATTTGTATTTTGTGAAACTAACTTGTTGGAAGTAACATTCTGAGGATGAAATTCAAGTCGACACATTTTGGCGCCCACCGTGAGGCCCATGGACCTCGCATGTACCTTTAAAAATCTTGTAGAAAGTTAAATTAACGCATTTGTAATGCAAATTCACGTATGTGTGAATTCTGACAGTGCTTTTGTTCCGTAGGTTAGCGCATTTGCCTTCTAGGTTAGCGCATTTGCACTCTAGGTTAGTGCATGAGCATTTTAGGTTAGCACTTTTATTTTAAAGTTTGCGCATTTGCATTTCGGGTTCATGCATTTGTGTCCTAGGTTAGCGCATTTGTCAAAGAAATTATGCTTTTGTATCCACAGAGCAGTGCTTCTGTAGTCTAGGTTAGCGCTTTTGACCTACAGGTTAGTGCTTTTGAGAAAAAAATATAGCGCATGTGTTAGATTAGTGCTTCTATTTACAAACTAACACAAAATTTCTTGTAGGTCCGAATGCCCAAGAAATCAGATTTTACAGATTACTAACATGCATGTGCAGGATGGTATTTAAGACAAATTTTATGCATCTCATCATCTAGTTAATTAGAAGTCTTGTTTTGGGAAGTAACATATCATATCTTGTTCATCTAGTTTAACTAACAGGATGAATTGATAGCATGCAACTTGCATTTTTAGTATTTTCTCTAAAATAGTTGCACATAGACTTTTAAGAGGGCTAAAATAAACACCATGCTTGTTGAAGCAACATCTCCAAATAGGACTTAGCCAAAAATTGATTTGATAAGGTTAAAAATAACTTTGATTTCTTTGTCTTAAGTGGTAGGTATATGCTCTCCTCTTAATTGGGTGATCAAAAAGCCAAAACCCACTCTTTTATGATTTCTTTACTTTCAAGCAAATAAATACTTTACAGGGTCTGCCTTCTTGAGCTGCCTTGAGGGGGCTAGTGAGAAGGGAATGACCTAAATTGGAAATGGGCTAATACCGAGTCCTTCCAATCCATTATAAATAAATCGTGTTTGTGATGAAAGTCCTAAACAACATGTGCTGATAAGTTCATGCCGACACTATGTTTCCCCATAAACCCTATGGAGCGTAACCTCTATAGGTTGGGAACCTTTTGTATTTACAGAGCTGAAAGTGCCGCATGTATGGCCACATGACCGGAAGCCTCTACTAAAAACCACTTGTACTAGTTGCCAAAATCCTTCTAGTTGTTGGCGCAGGAGGTTGGACCTCTAAAGCGGCTCACACACATATGGTTCTTAGTAGAGATATAAAGTTTGCCATGGGGATTTTTCATGGAAATTGATGCTTGGCTGCCCTGAAGAAGTGAGTGTCGAGGGTGGAGGCAGTGGGGTCAAGCATCTAAATATCCGCTTTGAATAGCATAGCCTTGGGGGAAACCCCATGTGAGATTCAACAACTATTGTCTCAGCCTGCCATAGGGATTGTACTTGCTTGTGCATTTTGTTTATTAAACATTGTGTGTTCTATGTCTTTAACATGTTCCAAATGGTCAAAATTTGAAGAAGATTATCATCTACGAGTGAGCAAAAATCCTACAAATTGCTGAAAAAATAAAAAATTGATCAAAAGGGTAATACAAAGGCTTTCCAACATTTGAAACACTAGATCAAACCAAGTGGTCAAGAGTTTATCATCCAACTATCTCAACAACAGCAAATACCTAGATAGGTATTCAAGTTAGTCAAGTCAAGTTTCCATATCAAGAGACTTTATCCATATCATTTGATATACTTTGTCATAGGGGCCTATCGAACAAACCCTCTATTTGACTTAGTGAGCTTGAGTATCCAAAATGAAGTATCCATCAAGTCAACAACATCAACCTATCTAAACTAAAACTTTGATCACTCATGTGACCATCCCTTGTTGCTTGAAAAAGAAGAAGCTTATTCAAAGGAAATGAGTCCTAGACTAAATCAAGATCAATATATCATGGCTCTCCAATCTAATCCCATTTTTTATCAAGATCCTACCAATCAAGAATCTTATGATGATCCCCTAAAATTTTGGTATTCCATCCACAATGATCCCCTTTTATCTCAAGAGAAGAGTCCCATTCAACATCCACCTCCTAAGGAAGAGCATGGTATCCCTTCCATCTCCTTCACTAATCTAATTCAAAATCAAGTGAAAAACACAAACTCAAATGATCCTACGCCAAGTCAAGATCAAGAAAACTCTTCATCCTCCAAATCCTTTTTAGGTCCTTTCGTTCCAAAGTCAAACTCTTCATCCTCCAAATCCATTTTAGGTCCTTTCATTCCAAATTCAATCTCTTCATCCTCCAAATCCATTTTAGGTCCTTTTGTTTCAAAGTCAATCTCTTTATCCTCCAAATCCATTTTAGGTCCTTTTGTTCAAAATTCTAACTCTTCATCCTCCAAATCCATTTTAGGTCCTTTCATTCCAAAGTCAAACTCTCTATCCCTTCCATCCATCTTGGGTCCTTACTTCCCTCCATCCACCATTCCATCACCTCAAATGATCCATAAGAAAGATCAATAAAGGAATGCATCTTTGAACTTGTTTCAAACAACTATATAAACATCTTTTCAAAACTATTCTTCCATCATTTCCTTCATCTAAAATGGGTTCTTATGTCCCAAAATTCAATTATCCTCCATATCTTCATCACTTCTCAAGTTGTGTACCAACACTCATCTTGAATACATTTATATCTATCCTTGCACAAATCTTCAAACATTCTATCTATTATCCAACACATCTTTTCTATCCTTCCATCCCTTTCATTCAATCCTTTGCATAAATTCATCATCTGTGAAATAGGCATTTGTGTCATTTTGTCACATGCTTTCCCATGCTCGAATCTCATGTTCAGTCCTTTTCCTAGATATCTATTCATGATACACTTCAGAATCCGAGGTTATTCCTCTTTAACATTATCTTTTAGTTGGGGTACACACTCAATCCAGAAAAGAACCACTTATCATATCTTGGTACCAACATCTTTTGATTACTATATCTCATACACTTAATCAATTGCTCTGAATCATTGTGATTTCTTAGTCGAAGACATAGCTAGTGAAAAATCTAAAATCTTGCTTCAGTGCCACTGTAATTATCAGACCCATGTAAGTTTCATTACTTACAAGCCAATGCAATCAAAATAAGAAAAGAAAAAGACAATATCAAAAGATCCAAAGCATGATCAGGAAAAGAAATATCTAAAAGAAAAAAAAATGAAATATCAAAAGCTTGGCTATGGGAAAATGAGAGTAACTCCATCGGGGCTATGGATGCCTGGCTGGCAATGGAGCAATATTTGTGATATTACAATGATAACCTCATTGGAGCTATGGACGCTTTCTGGCAGCGAGGCTCTATCCAGGATGCTTTTGAAGTCAAGGTAACTCATGTAGCTAGCCACATTGGATTCTAAAGATTACAATGATCATATGATCCAGAATGAACCCAATTGCACACACATGGGTAATCAAAGACTAAGTACCTTGATCCAGTTTGGGATTCTTTGTCCCTTTTGAGTCTACTTCCTAGTTTCTAGATATGTTTGGTTGAATTTATTAGAGGTTCTAAGTGTGGGTTGGGTCTCTATCTTTGAAAATTTTAGGAACACTTATTCAGGTGGTGCTAAATATTGTGACAATCTTACATATCACCTCTTTACAAATGGAGACCTCTATACTTAGGGTCAAAGTTCCATCCACTCTATTATTCATACCACATCTCCCATTATCCTTCCTCTAGTATCCATTACTCTATCTAAGTTCATCCAGTGCTATCTTTGATCTTTCTTCATGCTAATCTATACCATCTACCCTAACTATTCATTTCTTCCCTCATCTATCACTATCTATGATCTTGTTTCTCCTATCCATATCCCCTTTTCCATCCTTGATCTTGATCCAAACTAAGGACAAAAACATGATTTCAAAAAAATCTCTTGATGTGTCTCCTCATAAGCTACCTCCATCTTTCACCCATTCCTCTTTAGCTCAATAATTCATCCATTCCTTGTCTTGCTATACATTAGGGAAACCAAATACATCTTTCTTCTAATCCAAAAAGCTCAAAAAATAAAATAAAATCTAGAAACAAAAAAAAAGAACAAAATTGAAAATCAAAGCATGAGCGCATGGCCCATCCATCAAATCAACAATAGGAAAACTATCAGAATCTATCAAATCAAACTAAATCAATCATCAATTATCAAATCTATCAAATCAAATTGAAGCAACTTAAGCTATCAAATCATTTTTAAAAACCTATCAATCATGGTTTTCTATCAATCACCGAGTTCAATCAAAACTCTACTAAGCTATTGCATTAGAAACTAAATCGGTTTTTAGAGCCAATCAAATAATTCAAATCAATCAATCAATCAATCAATCAATTAATCAAATCAATCAATCAATCAATCAAATCAATCAATCTATCCAACAACATCAATCAATCAATCAAGTCTTTATTTCATCATACATGTGCATCAAACACATTAAATCTAATCATCAAAGTGATTTTTAGCTTTTGCACTTATTAAATAAACTGATCACATGTCTTGTTAATCAACACATCACTCAATATCTATCAACATCAATGTGTCTTATATAGGGATAGGTACACTCGAAATCAGATAGATCGGTCTTACATGGGATACTCACTCTTTGAAACCAGACATTCTTATCAATCATTGAACAAATCAAAACAATGACATAGATTAGTATGATTGCTGGATTCTGTTCTGGGTAGTCTTATCTTTATCAATTGATGGCAGGACATGTTTCATCTCTCAAAAATCAGGAAAGACAAAAAAATCAGAATAAAAAAAGTAAAATGTGCAATAAAAACAAGTGGTTAAAACCTAGTAAACAGATGCTATCTAAAAAGTGAGTTCCTCCATCTATGAGATCACTTTTCACACCTGTCCACATCATCATATCCAATCTATCACTTCCATCATATCCTAGCTTATCCATTCCATCTTTTCCATCCATTTCTCTGAACCATTTCACAGGAAATAAGCAGCTTACCAACAATTATCAATCTTTGACATACTTGTCGTACTCACTGTCTTAGATTTTATCAAAATCAATCAATCTGCATTTGTATTCCTTCATGGTTTGGATCTTGATCAATTCATACATCCATAATAAAGTTTTGTTTCCATTGGGGGCAAAATCCTAATTCCTTTTGCTAAGGTGATCTTTTGAATCTTTGAAAAAATACAAAACATTCGAAAAACATAAAAAAACCAAAAACACCTAGGGTTTTGAAATAGATAACGAGAAACAAAGCAACAAAAATCAAGGCATTACATCAACAACTGAATCATGCAAATCAGAAACTGAAGAATCAACTAACAAGTACCAAAGGATTATCAAAGATCATTCGTCAAGATGATTATATCAGTTAATGACCATAAGAACATGTGAATGACATACATGATTCAGTGTTTATATCTTGATTTTATTGCTAATCATGTAGTCTATGCAACTCAAGGATGTCCATGACTAGAGAAGCTATGATGAGGCATGATTATTTTCTTTGATTGTTGTTTGTGGTTTATCTCTTATTACGGTATGAACTTGTCTTGGGATATGATCGGCAAAAGATCAAGGAGGACGTTCCAAGTCATGCATGAAAGGATATACTCCTTGTTTGTTCTGCAAGCAATACTCAGGTCAGCTTGATCCATTATATCAAGTTGCTTGTATTAACTTGCAATATCAAAACCCATGTAAGGAATACTTAGGTCATCTTGAATCATTATGTCAAGTTTCTTGTATTTTCTTACAACATTTTAAAGCTCAATGATGAAATCAAAGCATTGTTACAAGATAGCATATGAAGAATGGCAGTATCATTAGTTAGATCACTTCATTAGCTCATTATTCATTTGCATTATAAGCATTCATTTTCAGTTACATTATAAGCATTTCATATAACAAATCAAAAGCACATCAATCATTCATTTACATTTCAATATAGATCATTGCATTTGCATCATTTGAATATCATTTAGCTTAGTAATCATTTTTATTTGCATCCAAGGTCATCAAAATAAAAAATTAAAAAAAGCATTTATCATTGCATCATCATATAAAGAATCAGCATAATAAAGAAAAAAAGATCATAACATCATCCATCTAATCACTGCATCCATATAACATACATATAGATCATCATCATAGAATCCATGTCTACATATAGATCATCATAAAACAATAAAAGTCCAAGTATACAATGATATCAAATCAAAAGTATAAAGTCCCATCAATACAAATCAAGCCAAGAATCATGACTACCTCTTGAGCCTGTGGGTCTAACAATTGGATCACCTGCAACACCTACACTAGCATCATCGTCCAATGGAATCATTCTTCAATTTAATATCTTCATCATTCATTAAACTATCATCTATCAAGTCTTATACAGGATGTATCTGTTACTACTTATCAAGTTGCCATTAGTTTCATGTCAAAGTTATTCTATATACTCTAGTCGGTTATCTCTACCGAGATTTTCAGTCGGTATGCATAGTCTAGTCGGTTACAGAAGAAAGTAGTCTCAAAATGTAGTATACACCAAGCTGTCTACCGAGTATCATTTCATGTCTACTGAGCAGCAAAGATGACACACCGAGTTGATATACACTGAGTGAAACATGTTACTAGATTCATTGAATCTGGACATACATATGAAAACATGTTACAAGATCGAGGAACATCTAACCGTTATCACATTGGAAATTGCACTTAAAGATTGTGTATGATTTTGATTTCATCTAACCAATGAAATAATTTGCATGGTTATTCATTCGATAAATCATATTTGTAAGATCGAAGCAATGAATGGATCATCGACATAAGAGATCTATTTATACAACATGAGTTAAGAATTAAAGGTGTGTGCATGAGTGTAAGAAGACTGTTATAGAGACACAGAGGTCACCGAGAAGGTTTTCAGAGAACAGTCGAAGAACAGAGTAAACAAAAGGGTTTACCAAGTTACTATATGGGTTACTGAGGTATGCTATAAGCAAGGTAACTTATTCTGAGCACATAGAATCTGCTATAACATTCTAGATGTAAAGTTGCAGATATTTGTAATGATTTTATTGTAATATTTTGAAGTTGTAAGAGAAACCTTTAATAGGGTAAAAGACTCTAATCAAGTCTATAAATTGTAAAGCCTCTAACTAGGTGCAACATTTAGTTTAAGTGTTGTGAAATCCTTTAGCAAGGTAGATCTAACAAATCTAGATACTCCTAACAGGGTAAGCTATCAAAAATAGCTAAACATGTAGCTCTAACTGAGCACTCTTTATTATTGCAGTAGTGAAGTTGTGGGTGCCATCCCCACCACAGTTTTTCTCTCTAACCAAGAGTTTCTGCATAACCAAAATATATGTGTTATGGAGTGAATCATGTATGATTGTTATCTATTTGTTTTAGCTTTATATTATGTTACTGCACTATTCGGTTTATGCATAACAGTAAAGTTATTATTGAAGAAAAGTTTTGGAGTACTGATTCACCCCTCCCCTCTCAGTACATTAGCTTTCCATATTGGGCTTGACAATTGGTATTAGAGCTTCAATCTTGGAAAAGGGTTTAACTGCCTAAAGATAAATATCTTATCAATGGAAGGCTATAAACAATCTTGAAGGATTGTATATCTATAAGAAGAGCTGGATCATGCTAATCATGTGATTGCAGACATGCAAAGACAAATGCAAAAATCTCTAAAAGTAAGAAGAAGATTATCTGATGATTTGCAGGACTCTCAAGAGTTAGTGGAACAAATTGAGACATCATCTGAGAATAGTATATCTGAAGAAACTGAAGAAATGATTGGAGTATTGAAAGAAAAGAACAAAGCACTGGCTGATCAATTGAAAGCAATGAAAAGAGAACATGAACATTTCAGCACACAGATGACTGGAAATCTTGATGCATTGAGGACAACCAAAGATACAGTAAGAGATCTAGAAAGAGAGAAACAACAACTTAAAGTCTTAGTATCTGATAAGAATGATGAAATCACAAGGTTGACTGGAATTCAAAAAAATCTGTTAGATCAACTAGGTTATGCGCATCATGAAGCAATTCTGAAAAATGATGAGAATCAAGCATTGAAACTTGAAGTATCAAGGTTGACCGATGAACTTGAATCAGAGAAGAAATCCAAAGAAATACTCAAGAAGAGTTATGAAGCATCAAAGATGTTGGATGAGCAACTAATACAAGAAGACCCAACAAAGATGCAGGACTCGGTTACAAAGGAAGAGACTCTACCAAGAGAGGAGAATCATCAAAGCAAGCTAGAAACAAGAATAACATCAAAAGAAAGAAGCCTATTTGCAACTACTATGGAAATCAAGGTCACACTGCCAACATGTGTCAAATCAGAAAAGGTAAGCAACCGAATGTCACTAAGTCCAAAGGTTATTGTTACAATTGCAATAAGTATGGTCACACATCTAATCAATGTAGGACAAAGTTTGTTAACAATTATCAGAAGGCAAAATTCAAAGGGTTTTGTAAAAACTACAATAGATATGGACATAGTACCAAGAAGTGATGGCTTAAGCAAAAGAACTATATGTGGTTTGCACACTGAGCAAATGCTAGAGGTTACCGAACTCACACAGATCCTTATTGATAGTATTTTGCAGTACCATGGGATTACAATACAAGGATATGGCGTGAATGTTGTGGAAGATATGGACATATAAGTGCCAACTACTTTATAAGGTTTGGAATGAACAATTGAAGATCATGGAGAAATCCTGGTATGGCATGTTTTCATTGTCACAAAGTTGGACACTTAGCTGGAGATTGCAAAGATCAACCTAGAAAAGACACTGAAGAAATAAAAGACAAATTGAAGATGATTTGGAAAAAGAAGGAAATTGTGTCAAATGAAGAAAGCACCTTACCTACCGAGTTAGGTGCACCTATTCCAAATTAATTGGTAAAGGTATGAAGGGACTACATTCTCTCAAGGTTAAATCTTAACAATTCCTATTTTATCATGTACTTAATTCAAATCTGCATAATTAAGATGTAATAGTAAGTTTGAAATTATATCAGTCTTTTAAAGCACTATATAGGAAACCTGTCTAGTCGGTGAATGAAGGAAGTTTGGTTACTCGGTTAAATCAGAAAAAGTGGAACCGAGTGCATTTAATGTTTTTGACCTAACCTGGACAGAGCCCGATAAGGCATATGGTGTACTTAAATGCATTTTTGTGATTCATTTTCAACTTACCAAGTTTTTGAGAGAGCAGAGCAAAGTGAATCAAAGGCAATCAAAACCTCCTACAAAGCAAGTTCAAGGTATTTACATCAATCTCAATACATTATTAAGCTGATTTACCGATCGTATCTAGTTGCCATTATTTGCTAAGTATAAAGCATCAGTCATTTGAAAATCCTAAAACCCTAAGGATCCTTTGTTAGCTTTTATCTGAAATCTACAATGGTGCCCAAGATCCAAGATCCCATAGTTGTCAAGAATGTAGAGAAGCCCTGACTAAAATACTCTTTGACTCCCAAAGTTGCATCTGAACTGGATGACAAAACCACCTTTTCACTCATCCCGGATAGAGTGTTGTTAGTCAAGGATGTGAGATTCTTCACCAAATGTCGTGTTGAAGAACTCAGTCATGTTGAAATTAAAGACAGCTATGATGAGCTGTGCACAAATGGTAAATTGAATAGCAAGTATGAACACATCAAGATCAAGGGATTGACTGAAGCCCTAACCTATCCCCATGTGTTCAAACCCCAGTGGGTTAAGTTTGTTCTAAGCAGAGTTCACGATGATTTCATGTGGCTAGAAGAGCAACCATTTAAGATTACCAAGGAAATCATTCATTTGATTACCGGTTACCCCATTTATGATCATGCCCGAGCCCAAAAAATGATATCATAGAAGGAATTGATCAGTTTAACTGGAGTGGAATTAGATTGTAGAGGATTGAAACTGAATAATGTCACAGATGAAGAACTAAAATTTTCCATAAGAGTTATAGGTTACTGTTTCTTCCAATCAGCAAGGGAAAACAGGGTACCCTATGTAGCAGTAGACTTAGCATACAAAATTGTGAAAAAGGGAATGAAAATTGATCTATGTGAGGTGTTGCTGAAGAACCTGTTTGAGAATCTGAGTTGAAGAATCTGTTTGAGAATCTAAACACCATCAAGAAGCCGAAGAAAAACAACTTGGCTAATACATTAAAGTTTGGATCATTACTTGTATGCATGTTTTTCTATTTTGAAAAATTCTTTCCATCAGTTAGTAAAGTTGTTTGGGAACTACACTGACCAATCACCCATCAGATAAATGACTTCATCAAGAAGTTAGGTGATAATTTCAATGATATTATGGATGATTACTTTAGTAAGTTCCAAGAGAAAATGCATACCAGGTATAGAATTCCACCCTAGCTAGTGGAGAAATACAAAAATGATATATGTTTTGAAGTTGACACCAATTATTGTTATGTGAATGCTGTGGAACCAAGAACTCAATCTTTGTCACCTATGGGATACGAGATTGATTTTGAGATCACACAACAACAAATTGATGCATTTCTCTCATTACTAAGGCATGCTACCGAGCTAAGGTATGGAACCTATGAGGAAGTGAAGGAAAAGGTAAAGATGAGTATTTTAGTACCCAAAGCTATAAGAAAGGCAACTGTAGACACCTAAAAATGGTCAACGCTTGCGAGGTCATACTTTAACATTTGTGCATTGCCTCATTTTAGGTTTTTGCGTCGCATTAACATTTCTCCTATGTTACGCACTTGGTTTTTATCATTTGCGAACATCGAGTCATTCTTCTACATTCTTCCTTTGTCTCGTGTTTGAATTTGGTCTTGTCGACAACAATCTTCAATCATGATTTTGATCAATTTTATCCTGCCGCATCAATGTGCATGCTTATTTGTCATCATTTTGGACATCGTCAATACTAATTAAGGTTTTGTCCTCTTATCAATCTTATCATCAATCTTATCATTTTGGACATCGTCAATCCTAATTAGGGTTTTGTCCTCTTTTCAATCCTATCAATCTTGCGATCAATTTGTCATCGATCGTTGTCCTCTTATCAATCTTGTCAATTTATCATCAATCCTTCAATCTTGTCATTTTAACGATCGATTTGTCATCGATCGTTGTCATGTTCGATCTTGTCATTTGGCGATCGATTTGTCATCGATCGTGGTCATTTCCAATCTTCTCATCTTGCAATCTATTTTATCATCGATCATCATCCTTTTGTCAATTTTGTCATTTTGCGATCATTGTCTATCTCAATTATGTCAATTTGGATCAATTTGTCATTGTTCCTCGTTAATTGGTGCATTTTTCAATCAAATCATTTATCACATTGGTCATTTATCAATCCAAAATCAAATCATGATCGAGTCAATTATCTTCTTTCAAGACCTAATTCATCTTCTAGGGTTTTATGATTTATTCATTTAACCTAATTTGTCATTTCTTCCTCTAGGATTACTAAATTATTTATTAATCCTAGGTCTTCTCATTACAATTAGATCTTTATTTAATTGGCTAATTATTCTTCCTCTTGTAAATTAATTAATAAATGAAAAATTATTAATTAATTTACCTAATTTCTAATTCCTAATTGTCATCAATTTCAATTTTCTAATTTTCCTAATTTCTAATTTCTTTTCCCTCCTATTTCATCTCCTAATTCCATGGGAATGACATTTCAATTTGTCATAATTTGTCATAATTGACAATCAATCAATTTTGACATAGAATGTGTCATATTTTGTCATCAATTATCAATCAATCAAATTGTGCATGGAAAGTGCATAATTTGTCATAATTTGTCATATTGATTTGCAATTTCCATTTGAATTGCATCATGCTAATCTTGTCATTTATCCAATTCTTCTATAAATTGGATGATTTTCTTCAATCAATCTCGAATCCCTAATCAAACTATCGAACTTATGCTTCTAGTACTCTTGAGCTTTTCATCAATGTCAATCTTGCTTTCAATTGTATGTGCACTTGTAGGTGAGATCCACAAATTCATTTGAAGAGGAAAGAAGAACAATGGAGCCACATGGAAGAAGCATCCAAATCGTCATCTGGTTTGCATGATCTTTGCTTTTGAATGCTTTGTTTTTATGTCTCTATTGAGTGTGTTTAGGATTAGATCATTGCAATGAATGCATTGGTGATTGAGCTATTATGTTTATCTTATTTGTGATGATTTCCTATTTCCTATGCGACATTAATTGGTGGTCCCAGTGTGAACATGCTTGGATCTAATATCTTTTTGAATGTTTTGTGAAGTTGCAGATTTTTTTGTGGAGAAATTGCAGATTTTTCTTCTAAAAAAAAATAGTCATAATCAATTGATCACGTAAAACATTTCGTGTAGAATTAAAATAAACAATTTTTGGGTATATTAGATCACGTTTTTACCTTTCCAGATCATTTTACGGTTTGTGATTTGGATAAATATTGAGGAAGTTATGATATTTTTAATTATGCTGCTGTAAATGGTGAAAATTTTCAAAAACAAAATCATGCAACCTTCATCTAGATTAATTTAGCTTGGCAAATTAATCATGCATTCATGCAAATTTTATCTAGATTAACCTAGGGTGGTAAATTTGATAAATTTCATATAGATTAATCTAAGAGGACAAAGAATCACAACTTTTATGGATTAATTTTGATGGTGATTCATTTCTCTTGATTCTCTAACATTGTTGGTAGCTTTGTGGCAAAACGCTTGACAAAGAATTATTTCATAAACTACTAATGAATTATTTGCAGGTTTGCTAGTCAAAGACCAAACAAATTAAACTTCTGACTTGGTGATTTTGCAGGTTGCCTTGGACATACAACTAAACTTTGTGTTTGCAATTAATATTTAGGCACCTAGTGATTTCTAAATAGGATGGAATGAATCTATGCTTGATTTGATTGTTGAGTTTGACATTGGAGTAGGAGAGTATGCTCTCATCCTTCTTAGGGTGATCAGAAATCCAGATCTTCAATACCATGCTCATGTTTTTGATTGTGTGTCACCTTTAGAGGGCCTGCCTTCCCGACCATTTTGCTTTTGCAAGCAAGTGATAATCATGAGAAGGGAACGACCCAAAGTGAGTACGGCTAGAATTCCTTGGCATTCTAACTCACTATAAAAAAATACCCGATGAGCGAAAGCTTTGAAGGAAGTGTTACGTGGGAATTGCAGTTACTTGGGAAGTGATGACCCTTGAACTCTTTCTCATATCAACATCTAAGTAGGGCCTCTTGGTCTAAATCGTGCTTGCGCGACTACATTTGTTTGGTATCTTGATGGGCTTAATATCTCAATCACGCTTGTGTGACATCAAGGAGTAATGCTTAATAGAAATCCTGACTAAACACCTTGTTTTTAGAGGCCAAAAACCCTTCTAGTTGCTTGAGAAGGACAAATTCGGATACTTGGAAGAGATACTAAGTTCGCCATGGGGAGATTTCCATGGGGACTGATCCTTGGCTGCCCTGAGAAGTGAGTGTCGTGGAGGGGAGCCCATGGGGTCAAGCATCTATGTATTCTCCTTGAATCCCATAATGAGTCTACCTCTCAAGTACCTAATGTCCTTGCCTACCATAAGAAATGTGGAAATGAGCATGATTGTCTTGAGTCTAAGTTGCAATATCTTGTATTCTTTGCTTGTCAAAAGTTGAATTGCATCCCATTTCAAAGAGCAAAACAAATTGATCCAACATAAGATTAAACACAAGAGACATTCATCCAACAAAGGTTCAACAAAGTTTAAAACTCATCTTCAAACATGGTTGTCAAATATTGTTCAAGATCTTGTCTCAAGAAGCATGTCACTTACATTTAGGTTCATCCTAGGTTGCATTTTGCAAAAGTCATTGTCAAGTACCAAGGTTAGGTTTCACCTAAGTCATACTCTTTTCAATAAGGGTTATCCATTTGCATATGTCCTCTTGCACTAAAGTCATACCATTGTCATTCATATCTACATACCCTAGGTCTCTTCATTAAGCTTGGGTCATTATCATATCATATTAAGGTCACTTGCATATTAATCGTCCCTTTTGCATATAGTCTCAAAACTAGGTTTTTGTCATACTTGAGTAATCCAAATCTTTGATAAACCCTAAGTTATTGTTAGGAAGTCTAGACCTTATCAAACCTTTTGTCCTTTTGTCATTATTGTCATTTCGTCAAACCTAGCTTAGTATCCAAGCATATAGGGGAGACATTGTCATCTTGTCCTTTGTCACTTAAGTCCTTTTGTCCTTTGAGGTCTAGATATCATTCCAATTTCCTAAGGGTCCCTCTCTTAGATTTGCATTCATAAGTTTGTCAAAATCTTGAAAAATAACCAAAAACATAGGTTGCATTCTTGCCATAGATTGCATTTCCGTCTATTTAGTTCGCATTTAATTGCATATCATTAATTGCCCTTGAAAAATTCCAAAAATATTGCATTTGCATAATGACATGTCTATTGAAACAAGGTTCCAAGCACCAATGATGCAACAAAGTTTGACGTATCAATCGACAATGCAAACAAATTTTAATCCAAGGCAATCACAATTCTATCCAACCCGACAACAAGGCAATATTGATCAAACTTTTTATGATGAAACAAGTCTCCAAATACAAAAACTAGAGGAGAAACTAGCTCAAGAAAATGAGATTTTGGAACAAAGAGTGAAAAACATTGCGAAGAATAGATCACAAGTGTCCAAAATGTTTCGAAAATTTCCAGGTCGAAATCCAAATATCGAGACAATTGATGTAAGGTCTCTTATCGAATGATCAGACATACCAGCTCTCCTCTCCCAAATAGAGATGATGAAACAATTTCAAGAAAAGAGCCAACAACATTATGTGCCTTCACATCAAGAACAAGAAGGTGTTTACTATCAATCAAATTTTCAACCAATACAACCAATTGTTCAACAGCTCGAACATTTCCAACAGACACAACCAATGGTTCAATTTCAACAATATGTCCAACCAACTATACAATGTCCACAAATGGTTCAACCAATGGTGGAATATCAACAAGTTCAATCAACATATCAATGTCAACAACCACAATCACAAATTCAAAAACAAAACTTGCAACATGCACCAAGCCAAATTTTGAACATGTCAAACCAATTTGATCAACATCTAGTTCGAAATCAAAACATGACATCAAATCAAAAACAAGTTCAAATTCCAGATACAACCATGTCAAAACCTCGAAAGAAAGGTGGCTTTATTGCAATGCTCTTAAGGAAACTACCAAGTGAGTTCTTTGAGGAAGATCAAGATAATACACTGATGTCTAGCAATGCCTCATCCCCCCACAAGCAAATTGACTCTCCAATGGCATCTATCCCTACACCTCTAGAAGTTTCACAAGAACCTTCCATATTATCCTCATCAAACAATACACCCAAGGATGCAATTATCCAAGGGCTATCCATAATTGATTGCCAAGATAATCCAATTCATGATGCACATCCTTGTCATGTTTCAGAAATACAAGACCCAATGCCACCATGCACTTTATTGCCATTACCTGTTTTAGAGGACCCCATTCAAAGTCCCTCTTCCTCATGTTCAAGCATTGATTCCTTGCCTGAATCCATCCCAAATGTTCAAAGTGTATTTCCTTCATGCCAAAACATTGATTCCTTGTTAGAATCCTCCATGCATATCCAAAGTCCAACCCCATGTCAAGAGGATAATTTAGAGCATGAAGAAACATGTCTTAAAATAGATCAAGATCAAGATCCTAAAACCTTATCATCCCATCCAATTGTTGACCAAGACCCCATGTTCCCAGACACTCATGATGATTCCCATATTCTTGTCCATCCTATCCAAAGTCCTATTGACACTCCATTCCTTGAGCAAGATCAAGATATCCCAGTTCATCCAATCCCAAATGATCCCCTTCCATTTCATGAAAACAATGTCCTTTCAAATCCCATTGACATTCCACTTCCTAAGAAAGATCAAGATATCCCTTCCATCCTTTCCAATGATCCCATTGAAAGTCAAGAGCAAAGTACCTTTAAAGAGGATTACAATGATCTTCCTCCTTGTCAAGATCAAATTATTCCTTCAGATCCTCCACAAGATCCACTTGTTCCTCCATCTCCACGTCCTAATCTAGCATATCCACTCCAAGATTGCATTTCTTTTGATGATCCCATTATTTCTCCCATTCCATCTCTTGAAGAGCCTACCATTGAACCATGTCCACTACACAATCCTAGTCCCTCTCATGATCCTAATCCCCCTCATGATCCTAATCCCCTTCATGATTCTAATGTGTTAGTGCAAGATGTTCATGAACCCTTGACATGCATAATGGGTTCTTCCACTTTGGTCCAATCCGATCCATTTCAAGATCTCATTATTTCTCTCATATCATATCCACCTCATAATGGACTCGCGTCTTCTTCCCAAAGAAAAGACTATCCTACAAGTCAAGATATTCATAAAGGCAAAGGAGTAGACCTTCATGAGCAAGAATCTCTCCATATCAAAGAAGATCTTAAGGGTCATGTCTACAGAGCTCACACTCAAGACGTTGGTATCCCTCCATCAAAATCAAAACATACACCTTCCCCATCATCCCTTCCATCCATCTTAGGTCCTTATATCCCTTCATCCTCTATGCAAGGTCAACAAAGGCACACATCCTTGAGTAAATTTCATCCATCAAAAATAACTCCATTTCATTCATATCCATCCATGCATTCCTTTCCTCCTCCAAGCAATTTGGATGCCAAGTATAAACGCCATAAGTCTAGCAATTCACATGTATTCAAGGATCAACATGTCCAATATAATCGACACGTCAAAGCAAAGAAAAATATGATCCAAAAAGAAAAAGAAATATCCAAAAGGCCACAAAGGCCCACTAAGCAAAATAAAGCAAAGTCAAAATATATATGGGTTCCTAAATCCCTTGTGCAAGCATTGCACTCCAAGGAACCACAAAAGCATGAAAAATCAAAAACCATGTGGATCCCTAAGCGGCTCCTTGAAGCACAAAAGCCTAAAGAAACATCTAAATTGGCATCCAAAATTGCTATTCCTCCATCCAAACCTTCCAAGTCTGTTCCTCCATCACCTTCTTCATCTGTTTTGGGCCCTTATGTCCCAAAATCCCAAGCCTTTCCTCCATCAAAATCTCAATATCCAAAATACATCTTTCCTCCATCAGTCCATCACCCCTCAAGGTGTGTGCCAATGTCAATCTTGCCAACATTTCTATCCACTGAAGCCCAATTCTTCCAATACCCCATCCATTATCCAATGCATATTTTCCATCCTTCCATCCCTCTGGTCCAATCCTTTGCATAAATCCTTGCCTTAGTTTCATCTCATTTTCCATGTCCTTATCCTACCAACGTCTTTGAGCATACTTTTAAAGGTCATGGTCCATTTATTTCAAGGCTACTATCCAAACAAAAAGATGTTTGAGTCCTTCTTCCATCCCCTATCATGTGTCCATCTTCTATTGAAAAAGTCAAAATACAAAAAAATCGAAAAAAAGTGAAAAAAAAAGAAAAAAAAAAGACAAAAGAAAAAAAAAAAGTAAAGAAAAATAATTCGTCCACTGGTGAAAACCTGGCAAACAGGCGCCTTGGGCAAGTACCATGATGAAAACTTGGCAAACAGGCGTCATGTGTAGTCTATGAACTTCTTGCACACCACACTTGGGGGCAGATTTCCTTCTTCATTATCCTATCATACCCCTGTCATTATCCTTCATTATCCTATTGTCCCTCATGTCCATTTCCTTTTTCCACCTTTGATCTTGACAAGGCTGAGAATCATCCATTTGCTTATTATAACCTTTCATCCATATTCCCTAGCTTATTGCAACTTTCTACCACTATCCCTTAGCCAATCCCGACCTTTAGTCCATGTCCCTTATCCATTCTTGGTCTTGCTTATCCTATCCATATTTTATCATTGTCTATACACTCTTTTTCATTCTTTGATCTTGATTTGACATAAGGACGCAAAATTTAAACATATTTCTCAAAAACCTCTTGACATGTCCCTCATGCCATGCCACTGCTTTACATTGTCATATCCAGTCTCTTGTCCCATCACGCCATAGCCCTTGGAAATTGCATCCGTATTGTCTCCACGATAAAAGGCCTTTGTCTTCCCTCTATCCACCATCATTTCAGCAAGCCTATTTATTCACCTGTCATATTCCTTGCCTTGCTAGACACTGGGGGCAAAGTCATTAAAAACTAAAAACAAAAAAATTTAAAATGTCCTGAGAAAATTTCATAAAAAAATTGAAAAGTGTCCTGAAAAAATCTCAAAAACATTTAAAAATGTCCTGAAAAAAAAAATCTTCAAAAAAATCGAATAATGTCCTGAAAAAATATCTAAAAACTGAAAAAAATGAAAATCCCTAAAAATCATAAAAAGTCCTGAAAAAATGAACACAAAAACATTTCAAAACATTAAAATCCAAAAAAACACGCATTTTGTCAATCAAGGATCTCTTTTTGTGCATAGACAGATCCTTGAGCATCCATCCAACGACACACAATCCAACATTGTGCTTTAATGAAATCATGCTTTAACAGATGACCTTTTTCAATCAAATCAAACATTCAAATTGATCGCAATTGTCATATCAATCACCCTCAAAATCATTTGTCCTTGTTACTGCTATCATGGGTCTTATACAGGGTGTGGTATACTCGAAACCAGACTGTGTCCTGTCTTAGACGGGGTACCGCATTTCCTGAAACCAGACAGCATGATCGTCCTATCAACGCTTTCAACTTTTGACAATGAAGGTCAAGATGTTTGTTTGATTTGTTTGAATTTGCGCATCTTATCTTTTTCTTGATTTATCTTTGATCATGTTACTATGTTGCTCGATGATGTCACTGAGTGATTTAGAGTGACCGGGATGGTTCATGATCCTTTTCTTTTTTGATTGTGATTGTTGTTTGTCTGTGATGTGTCTGTCTTTCGCAAATAGGGTTGCATTTCAGCTCTGGCCTTCAATGCCATGATGCTACGCATCCATTTTGCTACATAAAAATAAAGGTTCTCACCTACAAAGTGCATTACTGAAAGCAAGTTTTTCGTCATCTCTAACTGCCCTCTATCTCATTTCTTACTAACATTTCTTCCATCAGTCCGGATAGTCAGTTCGGTCTAGTGCTCCGATATCCAAACATATATGTTGCATCCTGCATTCATTGGTTAGTACATTTGCATTATATCAAGCTTCATATCAAGCATTTTATCCATTTCATATCATAAATGCATCAAAAACACAAAAAAAATATATCCATACATGTTCCACAATTCATACATCAACAGTGCATAAGTCATCCATACATGGAAAATAACATAAATCATTTGCATCTCATCATATCGATGCATATCATATCATATATCATCATAATATCAGAGTACAAAATCGGACTGTCTGTCCTAAGTATCGCTCGCAGGCTGACTACAACATGTCAAACTACATAATGTCCGCTGTCTGTCATAAGGAGCACGTGCCTCTGTCACTGGGTGCTCCCTCTATCCTCCTCATCCCTGCCATGTCTCGCGGATGACGTCCCTCCTGGTCCTGGCTGTGGTGGTCTCATGGGTCCACTCACCCCCATGCTGCTCAATGATCTCTGAGAGCATGACCTGCTCTCTGTCCTCAATCGTGCCCGATATGATGGTGCTCTCCGCTCCGATGGAACTGCACTCTCATATAGTGTCCTCCAATACAGTCTCTCCTCCCCTGTCTCTACCAGCATCTGTGCCATCTCCCGTGCATTGGCATCCCTAATCGATCCAATGAACTCAGTGACTCTCTGCCCCTCTCGCTGTGCCTGAGCTATTGCTGTATCTCGTTCTGTCCTCAAAATGGCATTCTGTCTCTCCAATGTCGCAATATAATCCTGCTGGCTTGCTATGGTAGCCCTGCACATCTCCATCTCCTCTGTCCTAGCTGTCTCCAACTCTATAGGAATATCCTGCAATGTCTCCTGATCAGCTGAGTCTGGCTCATCCTCCCCATCATCATCTCCATCATCATCCTCCCCACCATCATCCCCATCAATCTCATCATCACCCTCGTCATCCTCCTCATCCTCATCATCTCCCTCCTCTCCTGTGAGTGGGAAGTCCTCCTGTCTCCTAGGTACTGGAATATCAGGATCAGTCAAAGGCACTGGCCGTCATCGTGCAAACCATGTCTCATACTCCTCTGTCGTCCTGGCGTCTGCCACCTCTGCCCTCCAATCCCACTGTCTCTGCTGTAGCTCTACAAAGTCGGCATATGCTATGTGTGGCTGAATCATACTCCCCCACTGACTCGTCTCTCTGTGAGATCGGGCAAAGCATGCAGTCCTCCTGGGTACATCCTGCCTCTCTCCAAACTATCGTCTGACTCTCTCTGGTAGGTATAACTCAATTACTCTCTGGCGATTCACTGGCCGCCCAATCAAGTACCTCTCCTGTCTGCAATATGGTAGCTCCTCATGATCATCTGACCATCTGGGGCAATCTCGATATGGCCTCCATATGAACTCTCTCAGTCTGTCTAGCTCATGTCGCCAGTATAATATGTATCCAAATGGACCCTGTCTCAGTGCTCCACCATAGCTATACACATATGGTCGGTGTGGTACAATCTGTCTCTCTGTAATCGGTCGACATATGGCTATGTGCTCAAATGCCCATACCTGTAGCAGTGTGACTCCACAGCTCAATGTCTGCACTCCCTGATATGCTATCTAATGCAGCTGAAAATAGAGCATAGCTAGTACACATGGTCCCCATGTGTACACTATCCCCTCTATCACCATCCGTTCTAGCACTCTTCCCCATCCAATAGGGAATCCATGTCCTCGTCTATCTCCTGCCAATAGACATGCTATCACCATGGCTATCACCACATATCGTCGATCATACTCAGAAGCCATGCTCTCCCAACCGATCTCCCTCTCGACAATGTCCAGATCATCTGTGTCGCACTCAAATAGCCTGCATAATGCATCTCTACCTGTCACTGGGTCATACTCTATCATATCCCCATGTATCAGAATGCGGAGGATGCACCATACATCCTCTAGAGTCACTATCGCCTCGCCAGTCGCCAAATGGAATGAGGAGGTCTCTGAATGCCATCGCTCTACCAATGCAGTAAGCAATCCTGTGTTTGCCCTAATCTCGGGCATGTATGTGATGTAATATATCCCCAGTCTTGCTAATGTGTCTCTCTCTGTGCTCCTGAGTCTATGTCGTAGCATGAAACAGTCTGGCCGATTCTCCCGTGTGATCAACGGATACTGTCGACTTTGCATCACAATCGGGGCATCTTTTTGTCAGTTTTAGGGTTTGCTCCTACGGGTTGCATTTCTTCATTTTCATGTCTAATCAGGGTGTTTTTCATCTCATTTGACCTATCCTATCCTTCTCCCCCTTTTCGGATCATTTGCATGTCATTTTGACCAAAACTAAGGTTTTCATGCACTCTTGCGCTTGTGTCATAGAACCTGCGCCTGTGTCAGGTAAATTGCGCTTGTGTCTTCCTACACAAGCATAGAACACCTGACACAAGCGCAGAATTAGACTACACAAGCGCAGAAGTCATCTTTTTCATCCCCCGTGGGCCCCGCAATGTCCCGCAAATGCGTCAAATTCATCAAATTGAAAACATGGGTTTTTGAGATGCATATCGCTGCTCCTGTGTCCTCCGGTCATCTGAATGTGCGTACACCTTCCCCAAGGTGATTTGTCATTGGAATGTTCGCCATCTGTCTGCACGTGTCCTTGTCCAGAGCAACAAATCCTCCTCCTTGTCTAGTGCAAATGAGCAATTTTCCATCTCTTGGTCTCATTTATAGCTCTTTGTCATTGCATAGATGGACGTGCGTCTTCTCCATCTTATGTTGGTCACGGTCTTGTGCACCTTACATTGCTTGTCCTTCATGCATCCGATCTCTGATTGTCAGTCCGTTCGATCCTATCATTTTTATCGATCAATTGGCCTCTTTTCTGTATGTTTCCGGCCAATTCCTCGAGGGGGCATGCATATGTCATTGTCATTGTCTGGGGCATTTTCATTATTGCTCTTTGAAACAACGCTTAAAATCGCATTGTCTCAAAGAGGGGCAAAATGTAGACACCTAAAAATGGTCAACGCTTGCGAGGTCATACTTTAACATTTGCGCATTGCCTCATTTTAAGTTTTTGCGTCGCATTAACATTTCTCCTATGTCACGCACTTGGTTTTTATCATTTGCGAACATTGAGTCATTCTTCTACATTCTTTCTTTGTCTCGTGTTTGAATTTGGTCTTGTCGACAACAATCTTCAATCATGATTTTGATCAATTTTATCCTGCCGCATCAATGTGCATGCTTATTTGTCATCATTTTGGACATCGTCAATCCTAATTAAGGTTTTGTCCTCTTATCAATCTTATCATCAATCTTATCATTTTGGACATCGTCAATCCTAATTAGGGTTTTGTCCTCTTTTCAATCCTGTCAATCTTGCGATCAATTTGTCATCGATCATTGTCCTCTTATCAATCTTGTCGATTTATCATCAATCCTTCAATCTTGTCATTTTAACGATCGATTTGTCATCGATCGTTGTCATGTTCGATCTTGTCATTTGGCGATCGATTTGTCATCGATCGTGGTCATTTCCAATCTTCTCGTCTTGCAATCTATTTTATCATCGATCCTCGTCCTTTTGTCAATTTTGTCATTTTGCGATCATTGTCTATCTCAATTATGTCGATTTGGATCAATTTGTCATTGTTCCTCGTCAATTGGCGAATTTTTCAATCAAATCATTTATCACATTGGTCATTTATCAATCCAAAATCAAATCATGATCGAGTCAATTATCTTCTTTCAAGACCTAATTCGTCTTCTAGGGTTTTATGATTTATTCATTTAACCTAATTTGTCATTTCTTCCTCTAGGATTACTAAATTATTTATTAATCCTAGGTCTTCTCATTACAATTAGATCTTTATTTAATTGGCTAATTATTCTTCCTCTTGTAAATTAATTAATAAATGAAAAATTATTAATTAATTTACCTAATTTCTAGTTCCTAATTGTCATCAATTTCAATTTTCTAATTTTCCTAATTTCTAATTTCTTTTCCCTCCTATTTCATCTCCTAATTCCATGGGAATGACATTTCAATTTGTCATAATTTGTCATAATTGACAATCAATCAATTTTGACATAGAATGTGTCATATTTTGTCATCAATTATCAATCAATCAAATTGTGCATGGAAAGTGCATAGTTTGTCATAATTTGTCATATTGATTTGCAATTTCCATTTGAATTGCATCATGCTAATCTTGTCATTTATCCAATTCTTCTATAAATTGGATGATTTTCTTCAATCAATCCTGAATCCCTAATCAAACTATCGAACTTATGCTTCTAGTACTCTTGATCAACAAACCAATATCAATCTTGCTTTCAATTGTATGTTGTGCACTTGTAGGTGAGATCCACAAATCCATTTGAAGAGGAAAGAAGAACAATGGAGCCGCATGGAAGAAGCATCCAAATCGTCATCTGGTTTGCATGAATATTTGCTTTTGAATGCTTTGTTTTTA
Organism: Cryptomeria japonica; assembly: GCF_030272615.1. Taxonomy (NCBI): domain Eukaryota; kingdom Viridiplantae; phylum Streptophyta; class Pinopsida; order Cupressales; family Cupressaceae; genus Cryptomeria; species Cryptomeria japonica. Next base: position 305,495,934 of record NC_081414.1, read on the forward strand.
TGTCTCTATTGAGTGTGCTTAGGATTAGATCATTGCAATGTGTGATTGAGCTAATAATGAATAATATGTCCTTTTACTTATTGCTTTGATGATTCCTATTTCCTATGCTACAGCAACAAAAATGATAAAGGCATTGTCAGAGAAATTCGGAGAAGACTCTTCCTCTACACCTGTCAAAGGCACCATTGCCATTATCGAAGAGGAATCTGAAGCCCAAGAGGCAGCAATAACACTAAGCACTAAATTGCCTAAGGGAAGAGTGTTGAAGAGAAAGAAACAAGACACATCAAAGGCCTCACCAACTCCACCTCCAAAGCGACCTAACACGAGCATCTGCAACCTCACTGAGTAAGAAAACAAAAAGTGTTATTGCTCCCAAGGTAACAAAGACCTACAAGAAATCTACTCAGAGACTTATTTTGGCAAAAGAGTCTACTGATATCGAATCAGAGGATGGAAAAAAATTTCAGATTGTCAAGAGCAAGAAGGTAAATGTACATAGTGTTGAAAACTTCTATGCTAATCTGAAAGAATATGGAGGATTTGGATCATTTAGATATGTCAAGTATGAAACCAGAAATAATGATGAGAAGAGACAAATCGAAGAAGCTATCATCTGCACACTTCTAAAATTCCGGTTAGCTCCATTGGAACTAGCTAAGTCACTTCCAAATGAACTTTACTTGCATATTGATAATAGGTGGAAGTATGCAATGGACTCGGAGAAATAGATCAGAGAGAGAAGTCTGGTTCATCTATTTCCTGACATGTCAGTAGTTGAAATAAAAGAACATCTGACAACCTACAACTCAAAGTTTCTTGTCAAATATAGAGCCTTAAAATTGATGAATGGGCTATATATTGAAGTGGAAAATGAGACAAAAGAAAAGTGACAGGAAATCTTTAAAATCAAGGATGCCGATGAGCAAGCTACAGTTGAAATTGTTGATGTCACCGAGCAAGATCCTGATGTTACCAAGAAAGACCCTACTAACACCATTCAAATAGATGAAGATGTCATGGATACAGAGGCACCAGAATAGGAAATGATAGAAGGCAATGCATATGCAAAACTTGTATCTAGTGAATTAGTCTTGGAACAAGTTCAGCCTTATCCACCGGTCAAGCAACCTATCTCAACCGAAACCCCTCATGACACATATCAAGGCACCGAAGGTCACAAGTCTACAATAGGAGAAGGTACTACTCAAGAATAGACATCTCAAGCACCTTCAAGCATTGAGAATGTTGCAACTGAGACACCAAATATCAAGACACCAAAGGACTCTACAGAGGCTAAAGAAACCGATCAAAGTGTTGCCTCTACCGAGCAACCTACCGAGGGTCATCAAGCCTCACAAGCCCTTGTCTTAGTTCCATTGGTGAAAGGTAAAGAAAAGAAGATGAAAAAGCATAGTTTTAAAGTTGATTTGTCAAAACCAATAGTGTTTCCCAATGTAGACATATCAAATTAAAGGGGAAAGAACTCATTGATTTCGGTGAGCTATGTAAAGCAAAGGCTGAACAAGAGAAGCAAATGGCGATTCAAAATAAAAATAAAGTACCTCAGAAGGTAAAGGAACTCTTAATAGATACGTTACCTGAAGCTACAGTATCAACAGATGTAGCCATCCACATTCAACTGGATGAACTCCTAACAAAGATAGAGACATCTGGAGTAGATGCATCAGAGTATTTGAGCAAGCTAAAAGACAAAGAGCTCACTGCAAAAATGATAGAAGAGGTATAGAAAGCTATAGCTATTGGCAAAGTTAACCTTGTCAAATTTATTGTTGAGTTGACTCCTCAACTCAAGCACATTATTTATTTCAGAAACTCTGCACATTCTCTTTATTCATTGAAGACATTAAGAATAAAATAGAGGCAATTGAGAAAGAGATCACCGATCTCTCAAGCAAGTTGACCACAGAGCCAAATTCAGTTCAAAATTTTTATACAAAGCTACAACAACTCATGGCTCAACAATTGGACCTAAGAAATGAAGAACACAAGATCCAGATGGACATAATGACACTTCAAACATTATTCCTTCCTCATCTTTCATCCATCCAAGAATAGATCAACCGAGCCACCTCCTTATCTACTACACAAGAGGGAAGCACTCTAGATGGCTTAATATCATTATTGGCTGATATTCAAGCACACAATTCTTTAATGGACAGTGTAAACAATGCACTCTCTATCGCTCTCATTGAAGCACAGACCAAGTACAAATCCATTTTTGACTAGTTACCACCCCTGAATGGTAATTAAGTTTTGATGTTTGTCAAAAAGGGGGAGTGATATGATATAGTATTAGGGGAGTAATACAGTATTGGGGAAGTGTTGTATTCAAAGTATCAAACAAAAGGAGTATAGTATACAGGGGGAGTATACTAAGAAGAGTAAGCAAAGTATCCAAGAGTAGTGAACATGACAGTAAGAAAAGATCAAGAGCAACACACGAGAACAGATCACCAAGCATGCAAAATCATAGTTTTGTATAGTATATCAATAAGGGGAGTATAGCTGAATATATTATATTATTGACTATTGTATATACTGTCAATATAGTCAAATTTTGCAAGTATATAGATTATTGAGTTATAACTTTGAAAGTAGTTTTTGTCAAACATCTCAACTAATGTCAAAAGGGGAGATTGTTACTACTTATCAAGTTGCCATTAGTTTCATGTCAAAGTTATTCTATATACTCTAGTTGGTTATCTCTACCGAGATATTAAGTCGGTATGCACAGTCTAGTCGGTTACAGAAGAAATTAGTCTCAAAACGTAGTATACACCGAACTGTCTACCGAGTATCATTTCATATCTACCGAGCAACAAAATGACACACCAAGTTGATATACATCGAGTGAAACATGTTACCAGATTCATTGAACCTAGACATACATATGAAAACGTGTTACAAGATTGAGGAACATCTAACCGTTATCACATTGGAAATTGCACTTAAAGATTGTGTATGATTTTGATGTCATCTAACCAATGAAATAATTTACATGGTTATTCATTCGATAAATCATATTTGTAAGATTGAAGCAATGAATGGATCACCGACATAAGAGATCTATTTATACAACATGAGTTAAGAATTAAAGGTGTGTGCATGAGTGTAAGAAGACTGTTATAGAGACATAAAGGTCACCGAGAAGGTTTTCAGAGAACAGTCGAAGAATAGAGTAAACAAAAGGGTTTACCAAGTTACTATATGGGTTACTGAGGTATGCTATAAGCAAGGTAACTTATTCTAAGCACATAGAATCTGCAATAACATTCTAGATGTAAAGTTGCAAATATTTGTAATGATTTTATTGTAATATTTTGAAGTTGTAAGAGAAACCTTTAACAGGGTAAAAGACTCTAATCAAGTCTATAAATTGTAAAGCCTCTAACCAGGTGTAGCATTTAGTTTAAGTGTTGTGAAATTCTTTAGCAAGGTAGATCTAAAAAATCTAGATACTCCTAATAGGGTAAGCTATCAAAAATAGCTAAACATGTAGCTCTAACTGAGCACTCTTTATTATTGCAGTAGTGAAGTTGTGGGTGCCATCCCCACCGCAATTTTTCTCTCTAACCAAGAGTTTCTGCATAACCAAATATATGTGTTATGGAGTAAATCATGTATGGCTGTTATCTATTTGTTTTAGCTTTATATTATGTTACTGCACTATTCAATTTATGCATAACAGTAAAGTTATTATTGAAGAAAAGTTTTAGAGTTCTGATTCACCCCTCCCCTCTTAGTATATTAGCTTTCCATATTGGGCCTAACATTATCTTTCCTAAAACCAGATGTTTTGATCATTTATCATGTCTTATATAGGATGTATCTTTCCTGAAACTAGGTGTTCTGATCATGTATCATGTCTTATACAGGATATATCTTTCCTGAAACTGGACATTTTAATCATCTTTTGTCTTATACGGAATGTGTCCTTCTTGAAACCAAACTTGATCTCAATCCAATCAATCTAATTCATCTGATCAATCTATAATCTATCCACTCATCCATCTTTCATATAGCATTCTTCTTCTATCGACAGATCATCCACGTATTCAATGCACAACCAATCTCTCGAGGGGGCATCATCATCAAATCAATATCCAAAAATTAGTATTTCGGGGACACAATCAGGATTTTCATCTTCATCAGGTGCATTATCAAGACTTGATTTAATCTTTGACACAATGTTGTCTCAACATCGTTTCAAAGAGGGGCAAAATGTATACACATAAAAATTGGCTATGAGCAATTAAATAAATATTTTATATTTATTTAATAATTATTCTTCTATTAAATAGTTAATTTGAAAAGATTAATTTATTTAAATCATTTTTCGTGTCTTTCTATTAATTAATATTCTATTAATTAACTCATCTATCCTATTCTTCTAAATTAATTAAATATCTAATATTTAATTATCCTCTCCAATTAATTAAATATCCAATATTTAATGGTTATTCTCCTATCCTATAGTCTCAAATATTAAATAATTTCTAAATTATTTAATCTTTCTTATCCAACTCACCCTCCATCTCCACTTCATCTTCCCTTTGCCAACTCATCCATCATGTGGCTAAGGAAATTAATATTTCTTAAATATTAATTCATCATTTATCTCCAACTTCCAAAATTCAATGAATATTGTGTACGTACACATATTTCATAACCATTTCCTATATTCTCTTCAACACCCTCTACATCTTAGGAAGGACTTGAGTCCACTTGTCCTCTCATGCCTAAATCTTCTCCAACCATCCCTAGATTCCCTCAGTCAGCAACCTAGTCAAGGTGAGATGAGTGACACTTGTCTTCTCCTTCCCCCTTTCTCTCAACCTTCACCTTTGCTCATAGCCATCCAAATCTGTAGATCTGATCATGACCATTGATCTGAGCCACATCATCTAATCCTCTCAAGGTCTATAAAATCAAGAGCTTTAGTTGAGAGAGTTAATCTTCAAGTTAGTCTTCAAATCAATCATATGCATCTGCAAGTTTTTGAAGCAAATAGAAAATAGAAAATAGCAATTATCATATAGTATCATATAGCATAATCATTTTAGCATAATCATGTAGTATTGCATATCATACTATCAGTTAACTACAAGTTATCAGTCCATTCTTCATATGCCATCTTGGAAGCTATCAATGCATTGTCTGAGAGCACACCATCTGCAACCAGGAACAGTAGAGTTAGGACACAATGAGACATAAACCATGAAGGTAAAAATAATGTTTTATTTTAATATGTATTTCATGTAGTTTCATTGGTTGAATTTGGATTTCCTATATGCATTTCCATTTGTATTTTGTGAAACTAACTTGTTGCAGGTAACATTCTGAGGATGAAATTTATGTCAACATAGTAGGCTTACAACACACACCATATACAATGCATACATGACATATAATAACATAAAATATCATAGTGCTATATCAACAATGAGGAGAGTATAATGTCCAAGAAACCATATAATGGATCCACTCAAATATACACAAGGGGTTGGATATTAGAGTTTTTAAAGTGGGAGTGTAATCACATATCTTGAAATGATGGCTAATGCATAACTAAGTAACCCTCTAATAAAGATGAGTAGATTCAAGTATGCCAAATCAACACCCATTGATTCCCATGCCTTCCCAATACACTCTTAGCCTATACAAGCACTCAAGACATGCAAAGAGCATGCACAATGATCTTATTAGTGAGTTTTCACCAATATTTTAATTGTTTTCACTTGAATTACTCTCACTCTCCAATAGGTTTTCTTGGTGGCCACTTTATGCCTTGACCCCCATTTAGAGCCACTCCCCTAACCAACTCTAATACACACACCCTAAGCTGATCCCATTTGTCATGAATGAGGAATCAAAGTGAATATCAATGCTAAATCTCAAAATAATTCACAATGCAATGCATCAAATTGTGACCATTCACATAACCACACATTGTCCAATTGGCCATTTCTCATGATAATGGATCCAATTTGATCCACCAACCAAGTTCCACATATATAAACCATTATTCAACATTATAAAAACAAACAAAATCCATCAAATTACTCTTTTTGATAACATCTCAAATTTGGCTTAAAACCAAGTTGATGGCCTTACCACCATTAAAAGACCTCCAAAAAGCTTAAAAAATCCAAAAATGCAACAAGAAACTTTTGATTCTAATATGAAGAACATCACATTCCAACAATAAAATTTGCATTTCATGCATTCTAACCCAATTTTGATAGCATAACCCTACCTAGGGCACTTTTTTGGAAATTTAATCAATATAATTGACACAATGCTTAAATCCCTTTGGTTCAAACATTTTTTTTTTTTCTAAAGCATGACACTAATTATACAAAACCAATTTGGATCAAAAGGAATGAGTAGAATGAGAAAAATCAAATATTTCATACCTCAACTTGAGAAAATTTCAAACTTGAAGAAATTGACATATACCAAAGGGTTGAGAAAATCCCTTGTACAATATAAATGTAGCCTTGAGAAATATAACAAGCATTCAGTCCATAAAATTAATCCAATTTAATCACTCCCAACAAGCAATCCAAATTTCCAATGTACTGTTCTTTGTGGAGAGCAAAATGCAAAAAAAGACTCTAATTTCATATTATAACCCCACGTTCAATATTCACATTTTTTAAATAAAAAATAATATAACTTAAATCAATATTTAAATCTCCCAAAATAGTCGCAATAACTCAAATTAGGTAGTTGCCTTCATTTTAAATACATACAAGGCATTTAAAACAATTAATTATTAAATTACTACAAAAATCATTAAAACATATGTATATATTAGAATGCAATGATAAATTGTAAATAAGCCAAAATTATTAAAAACTCATTATGGGTCTATCACAAAAGGGATAATATGGTATAACAACCATTACCAATGTGGTAACTAGGGGCATAAACATAAATCACAAGGAAGTCATCCTAATTAAGAATAATGGGTATGACTGGGTAATATAATAGCTAGTGTGCTATATCCTCTAACCGCTATCAAGGAAATGGGCACACTCAAACCTATAAAGCTAGGCGGAGTTGATTCCCCATGCCTACATCACTCAATAAATATTATGGGTACATGTGCATGTATATCATAGCCAAAGCATATATATAATCATTCCCCATCAGGGTCACATAGTAACATGGTCAGTACACAATGCCTCATCAAATCATCATAAACATAATCAATGCACCATAATATAAACACATCATCATAAGCACAATAAGAATGTCATCATATAATCATCTCATCATAAACATCATAAGTATAACCATCACTAAATCTAAATGTGTAACCATGTATAATCATCATCAATGATATCTACATGATAAAAATTAATATAATTGTAATCAGGATGCACCAATGCCAATACAAAAGAATAATTATACACACAATCCAAACATATCACAAATAGTCTTGATATTAGATTAAAATATAATAATGAGATAATGCAAAGACATGTAGTATTACATACAAAACATTAATTACTCTCATAGATGAATAAACAATATCAATAAAATTTAATCCTAAACAAATTTGAAGAAGACTATAAATAAATGCACAAAGAGAAAATTTTATTCAATACTTGTTAATGGAATATAATGAAGTTACAAAATATTTATACACCATAATTTAGACCAGAAATATAAGTAAAACTATGAAAGGGATTATGGATTCGGTCCTAGTGTGAATGCCATAATGTACATGCAAGTAATAGAGAATAAGAATAAAATAAAGTATAAGTAAAGCTCCTATTCCAGACCTAGTTGCATCTAATTATAGGAAATATAATGTAAACCAAGTAATACCAAAAAATAAATTTGTCTTAGAAACACAATCTTGATATGCTTGAAAGATTTGATGATGTAGAGGATTAATGAAATTACCAAATAATTCTACTAGCATAATTCTCAAACTTTAAAATGGCGAGAGGAATGGGAAAATTATAGATGGGGATGAGATGAATGGATATTTGAGATTTATTTAGAATGGATGGTTAGGATTGCATATGAGTAATTTTCAATTTTTATTTAATAAAGTTGAGAAATTAAATGTTGATAGTTAGTATATGAAGAGTTAGGATTGATTAGATTAAGTGGATGATTGAGAATACAAATTTACTTGGTTTATGATATAAGGTAGTTAGAAATGAATGGGTAGGATTCAATTGATTGATTTGATGGTTAAGATTTATGATTAGTGATTTCAATTAAAAATAGGTTTTCCATTAATTGATAGTTGGGAGTAAATGGCAAAGATTGATTTGATGATTTAATGGCTAGGATTATATTCAATTTGCATTAGAGATTTTTTAAGAACTGAAATTAGGAGAATTGATGATGTGGCTTTTAGATAAAGAAATAAATATTTTAGTTTTAAATGAATACGAGATTAGATTCATTACTTAAATAATTGAGTTATTTAGTTAACTAATGTTAGCATAGTTTAAATAAATAAATAATTAAACTTATTTAAGCTAGCAAAAGACATTCTACTTTTGATTTTCCACTATTTTTCCCTTTTTATTCTTGCTTCTATTTTATTTATATGCCATCTTTCATATGTGTGTGCATGTATCTATGCTCACTTACATACATACATACATACATACATACATACATACATACATACATACATACATACATACATACATACATACATACATACACACATACATACATACATACATACATACATTTAAATACATACATACAAATACTAAAACGAGAAAATTATTGTGAATCACATCGTTCCTCTGAAACATAGATCTATACTTGTTCTTGCACATAGTGAAAAGGGGGAAATTATTGGGAATAGGGGTTTGTCTAATTCAAAATCTAGTTAAGGAATTAACCTTGAGTGAATAAATGTAAATAATAAAATAAATACTAGAAACATATACCTTAGATCTGCAATTCTTGTAGATGATGCTTTGTTCTTTGAATGTTAGCACATATGTATGAAATGACATGAACATGACAAAACCCTAATCACACAGACATGCTTGCATGTGAATGATGCAATTTTTCTCGACAATGGTTGAATGAAGAATATGTAGCCTTGAAGATCTCTGAAAATTCTTGATAATAAATGCTTCATGGATGCAAGAGATTGACTTCTTGATGTCATAGAATTCCTTAGATGAAACTTTGTTGATCAAATGTCTTTATATAGGGGTATCTAGGTAAATTACCAATTAGGCCAACCTCCAATGGTCATGTGGAGCCATAGAATAGATAAATTCCCACTAAAGAGATATGACCCTTGCCCTAATTGAAATTTGGGCCCCATTGAGAGGGACCCTTCTAAAAGAAGGACCAGAATAAGCCCATGGGGAAAGGGGGGCCTCACCAGGGAATCCATCAATGGGTGTTTATGGCATCATAACTAGAGAATAGGCATAAAACACACCTAGATAGGTGATGAGGATAGGACATACTAAAGTAGAGGCACAAACAAGAGGTATAAATTGGGTCAGTGACAATTTACGATGCTACATTTAGCCCCCACTTTAATGGGAGTATGATCCTATGAAAATACTTGTGGTAAAGTAGATGAACAAGATGGAAGAGCAGAGTAATTAGGAGCACAATCACAAGGAGTATAAGACATCAATAGTTTTAAGGAACCAAGCCCTTAATCTTAGGATCTTAACTCACTCAGTCACATGTAAAGGCACACAAAACAAGACAAAAATGAAAATGAAAACAAAGGCAAACAAATAAAAAAGAAGGCAAAAGGCACACAAAAGGATAAAAACTAAAAACAAGACCTCAAGTCAACTAGCCAAAGAGATCTCAATATCAAAATGTCTCAACATTAGTACATTCAGGGCTAATTTTTGATGGCCTATCGTCAGAATTTTGACTACTTTTTGTCGGACTACCGACAAATGAAGTCATCGAAAACTCATCGTTGGACTTCTCGATGATGCCATTTAATGTTAGAATTCTGATGACATCGTGAACTCTTCCGATGGTGGCCATGATCTCTCCTCCAACCAAAAATATCATTGGATGGACGTCGGAATTCCGACGCTCCCCCACGAATATGCATCAACAATCATCCGACAAGAAAGTATCATCGAACATACAACATCCTCATCGGATGTTTCTTTAGTTGGTGTCAGAATTCCGATGGCTACCAAAAAATTTACACTGACAAGGATGCTGTTGGTCTGACGGTTTGGCCGTCATGCAAATTTTAGTTGCCACCAGAATTCCGATGGCTATTTATTTAAAAAAAATAAAAATTAATTATTTCATACTAGGACTACAGCACGGGGTAAGCCACCGGTCAATTTGATTATTCCATACTGTGACTACAATAGGGGGTAAGGTAGGTGGTATCTATCAAGTGTTTACTTAATGTAGTCTGAATTACTGGAGTGGAGGTGTTTTCCACAGTCTAGATCCTCCCGAGTACTAGTGTATCAAGATGGAGGGTGGGTGTTGTCTACAGTCTATTTCAGGTGGTGTCCTCATCTATCTACACATACCTTTGTTGGGGCAGCTAGGACTGCTATTCAAATATATATATACGATTACCAACTATCTCTATACATACACCATCTCTCTAAAGTATATCCAGGAGTGGTTCTCCTTATCTAGACATAAAGCACACCTCATTGATATGTACAATGAATGGTATTCTATCCCCATCAGCTATCAATAGGGGGCATAGGTTTCAAGCTAATATGAGGGGCACTAGTTTCAAGCTAATATGAGGTGCACCATGGTTGAGATGGTCCAAATCCTAAGAGGAATTTATGAACCATTGAGTACTGGTAAACCTATTAAAAATGGGATCAAAGGGAGCAGCTCTGGTGCTGATATGGAATTAGCTAACCCAAATACAAGAGCTTTTAAAGCCAATTTTCTGGAAAAGGAAGGGACAACACCAATGGAAGAAGAGAAACCCAATCAGGGTGATGAAATGACAAGACTTCATGATAAATACAATGCCCTAAGTGCTGGAATATGAAGAGACACTTCCTTTACAAAATAGTATGAGATGAAGACACAGAGTGGGCATTTAGTTATTTGAACCCTTTTTGTTATTTGATCTGTTTGATATCTACTAATATAACATTCAGGGCATTCAGTTCAAAATTTATTTTGTTTGTGATATATAATATGATCATTGGGACAATCATCTATTGATTGATACTCCATTCCAATATCTTTCATAATGGCAGATAATTCTCGGTATGAGTGGGGTAGAATATTTGATGGTGGTAAAAAAAACTCACCTATCAATCTACAACAAAAAAATATAATTTGTTAATATAAAGAATATTAATGGTACAACATGATTCAACATTTATTAACTATAATGACATATATGACATACCTTAATATACGTGAGATTGTTATGTCGGATAAACCATTCATAACCTTCAAGTTCACCAACAACAATCAGTTCAGTTGTGCCAGTACTAAATGTGTCATGGATCAATGTATTTGTACCATCATCTTCAATTGTGTTGTGTGGCTCATGATCATCATCTTCCATGGGATCATTATCTTCAGCTTCGATATTCACACCTCCATGTTCCTCCACTTCAAATACCATATTCTCTGGGTTGTGTTGATCCATTTCATGTGCTCTGGGGTGCTCAACCTATATAAAATTGATAAACATAAATAAACCATGATCATGATCTCATCATCAAGTGATTTCTTATGTATATAAATTGTCAAAACAATATAATGAAAAACTTACCAATGGATGATAATCATGTCCACCTTCAATGTGATCATGCAACCTACAATGTTTCTTTGTTGTTTTGATTAGAAGTCTTCTAGTCTTTAACCCCTTACAAATCTTGCAAGGACAATAACATTTTCCATCTTTTATTTTCAAGTTAGACCACAATCTAGCAATTGTCTCCTTATTTTGTTGTTCACTAATATTGTCTGACATGTTCTTTCTTCACAGGCAAAAAAATCAAGCTATAGAACTAGTTATATAGAAGTTGAAATGTTAGTTATGAAATCATGTTTTAGTATAATATACCAAATTAAATTACTTGAACATAGAAATTATGCAAATTGAACCAAAACCATTTAACTCTTCTTTTTCATCTCAAAATATATCTAATGGCTTTGTGGTGATTTAGAGCAAGTGATATGCCCAATGAGACTCATAGACCCAAGTTAGTCATAGAACCAAGTTATAGAGAGTCATAGACCCAAGTTAGTCTAAAAGGAAAGTAACTATCCATTCCCATGCTCATGCATACTTACATGACTAATGTTTCCCTTGTGTATCCTAAACATTGGAGAGACCTTATTTGACTTGCCTAATCAATGTGGTTTTTATCCTAATATGAAATATTGAGTTTTACCCTTCCATCTTACACCCTCACCTCCCTCCACTAACTTCCTTTCCACCTTAACCCTACCCCTATTCTATCCTAGCATCTCCCTTTCTCTCATACCTTATATCTCACACTCCCCTCCATAATACCTACCCCTTTACCCCTTTATTCCCCTAAAATAACCTATTGTAACCCACATCTCGTAAGTCTTACTTCCTTTATTTCCCTAAGCTTACCTCTAACACACACCTATTAACCTACCATTTCCATCTTATCACCTACCCCCATCCTAGTCTACCCATATCCTATACCTATCCTAACCTACCACCCTACCCCCTTACCCTTTTTCCTTTCCCCTTATAACTCCCATTATAACCTACATCCCCTTTACCCTTTCATTACCCCCTTATACTTCCCACTCCAATTTATTCCCCAACATATCGTAAATCCAACCCCTTCTACCACCCACATCCTAAACCTCTTTCCTTCCCACGTATCTCCTTCTTCCATCATTTATATCCCTTATGTACCCATTTCCCCACACATCCCATTCCCTCCTCTTTCTTCACATAGCAGCTACCCTTAACATTTCCTACCACTCCCCCCTCATATTTCTCTCCACCATATCATATCATCCTTTTGGACAAGAGCCCCTAGCACAAGATGGCCACCATGAAGCCAATTTAGTAATAGGTCAATATTTTTGAGTTTGGTTATGAATAAGGTCTTAGAAGACCATATTTCATGTAATAAATGTCATTAAGACCATTAGATGGTGTATTGAGTCCTAGTGTGGGTCACGATGATCAATATTGTCAAAATTGTCACTATGTTGCAAATATGCCTCAATGGGTCAAATGTGATGTTTAATGATATTTAAAGGTTTTATATACCTATTTTAACCTATTTATATCATTTTTGAGTCATAGTGGTCTTGGGTTGAGTCTAGGAACAATTTTTGACAATGTTGCTAATATTTTCAACATTGTTGAAGCAACGTTTTGTGCATTTTATGAGCAATTAGGTGTTAGTTTGTTGAGACAAGTTTAAAAGGTGGTTATAACCATTTAGGGAGGATTTGGAGTTGTTTAATAAGGAACTCTCCATGACCAAGGGTCGGTTGAGCATTGTAACTAAGCACAATTAATGAATATCTCAGTTTTACCCTACAATTTCTGAGTTCTTTAAGGTTGCAAACTGCTATATTGGAGTTTGGAATTCATTAGCATGTTATTTTTCTTTAAAAATATCTTTAATGTGTTATAGGGGTCAATCCTCTTCAATCTCCCTTTTGTTTCATCTTGTTTCATTATGTATTGCAAAAGTTATAGTCAAATTGGTGAAAACTGTCAAAAATCTAGTCTAGGGTAACCCGAGGCAAACTAAAATGCATTAGGGGTCATTTCAATGTTTATAAATATATTTAAAGGCATGGGATGACCCATAAAATTATGTATTTTATTTTCTTAATCATTTTAGGGTCTCATGAGCATTTTGGCACGTGCAAATATGTGGAAGGTGTCTATTTTTGTGTCTTAATCTGAGCACACAATGTATGCATGAATTTTGGATGGTGTAATTGACTCAAGGGTCCTTGAATATTCTTGTTAAAGGATTGGGGAATTTGGTATTGAGTTTTGTGTTGGTGGAAGGTTTAAGGAGGTACACTATAATCATAATTAATGTTAGAGAGTTTTATGAAGAAGAATGACCATGAAAGGAGTGACTATCTGAAGTGCTTGAGATTGTCACAAAAAGTGAGTGTTGCAACACTGAATCTTCCTTTGACCTTTGGGTGGTTGTGAGGGTAAAGACCCATGGTGGTATATGTTGAGTGGTCCTTGTAAGAGTGTCTGAAATTACATTGGTTTTTGGATATCTAATACATTTTGTGAGTTGAGTACCAGGGGGTATTAGAAGACCCAGTTGAAGGAGGATTTGTGTGAATAAGGGTTGAGGGTGTTGGTGGTGATTGAATGTTGGAGAGTTGGATTATGACTTAGACATGTTTATTTGTACTATTTGAGTGTGATTCAATGGTTGGGTGAGCGTTGGTGAGTATGGGTGTGTTTTGGGGTATTGAATCCTTTTGAGTAACTTGTGGCCTTGTGAGGGGTCTTGTGAGTCAGTGAAGGATTGACACCTAATTGAATAGGTGAGTTGGGAGAAATATCTCCCTAGTTTGTTTATTTTATTGTATTCTCTGCATCACCATGCCTTTTTTCTATCAATCCATTCACAATGATACAAGATAACAAAATGTTCATGTGGCCAGTTTGTTCAAGGGGAAAATGTCACTAATCAAGTTGAAATGTTAATTTCTCAATCTGCCTAAGCTAAAAGGCTAAAATTAATTGCAAAAGATAGAACAAGGCTACAAGAAAATAAATCATCCATATTACCTAAACCCACATTATCAACAAAATCTAGAAATAACCTTGTATGTAAATAATTTATCATGCCAAAATTGCCAATTCTAACATGAAAATGAGACCACGGAAAGCTCTAGAATAATTACTACTATTCATTCACATGTTCATTATTAACCTCAATCACCATAAAAGATGAACAAATTGGTTATAACAAAGAATATGTTTCCTAAATGTAAATATTAATTCAGAGATATGGTTTTGACAAGAGCCATAATGCGAGAAACATATAGCATCCCTTATGCATTGTCTACTTAAACTACATAGAAAAATGAAGAGATATGGGTTTATGAACCCTTGAAATCATAATCATCATGCCATGATCATCAAAACACTTAGTCACCTTATAGATACAATCAACCATAGTATAATGTGCATCACGCCAATCCATGTCGAATACTATGTTGTAAGATCCCAAGGGCGTAATTCAAAGATCCACTAATACATGGTGATGCCCCTGAAAGCCAATTGGAAAACCATAACCACTAAATGTACAACCACCTTGTGATCCCTTGAGAATAAATCAACCTTCCACCTATTATCCTATCTAGATGCCCACTAGCTTGCAACACTCCATTATAGATGGGAAAATAAAAGAATAGGATGCCCTAAAATCAAATGTTACACTAATACATTCACTATTAATCATACCTACAACCTCAATGATCATGGAATAATGGTCAATTTGCTAGTTCCAACAAACTTTGAAGACCACCAAAATCATGACCTACATAAAAAAGAATGCAATAGCAAAGAAAGGAAATGCCTTCTAGTGATCTATGAATTCCTATTCTAATTAGACAATTTAAATGAAAGTAGAGGAGCAATATTACAACATAGAAAACCAAATTTTATTGATTGATTAATAATAGATTGCATTGTCTCTTTATTTATAGAGGATTTTATTCAAATTTATATAAAAGAAACCAAATAAAAATGGAATAATACAAACCACTAGATTGAAGACGTAGACATCAAGTGAAGGAATGTGGAGGACAATCAAACATAAATTTCAGAAATGTCAAAACTAGACTTGAACGAATCCTATAGTTCAGTTGTGGCTACTACAAACATGGACTAAGATAAATTAATTTCTTCCAATCCTCCCCCTTAATTTCTACCACACCTCAAATGGAATCACACTATTGGTTCTTGAGGATACTAGATTTTTGTGGGCTCTACTGGCCTCAAACATTACTTACAAAAAATTTAGAAAATAAAATGATACAACATTCAACCATATCATTTGCTTATCCATTGACAAGTTCACTCATATTTTCAAAAGATCAAATAGCTGGTGTCCACCTCTAAGTGTAATCTCTTCCTTTGTTGGCTACCACAAATCATTATCTTCAAATAGTAGTCCTTGTTAGGTCCTAGAGATAACTGAGGGGGGGGGGGGGGGTGGGTGAATCAGTTGTCCAATAAATATAAACCAAAACAAACTTAACCAAACTTAATGCTTAATACTAGTAAACCAAACTTTATGCCGGTAGACAGTTTTATCAATTAATTATAGTACCGGTAAAGATTAATGCATGAAACACAAAGACAATAACATCCACAATGCATAACACCAATATTTGTACATGGAAACCCTGTAAGGGGAAAAAATACAATGGGAAACCTTACCCACAATTAGATGATACTACTGCAGATAGTATGTGCGTACAATATGGAGTCTGCACATGAAGAAAGGCCAGCTGCCTAGAGCTCACTGCTCAATCAAAAAATGGAAGTCACACTGACTACAATTGGATGGTTAAATCCAATGATTATGTACTACTTAGAATAACATCTTCGTATGTTGGATTCAGTACCAGTTAAGCTCTGATATGCCATCTTCAAACCTTCCTTCAATCTTGAATGATGTCTATGTGTATAGCTCTTTTTATATTTGCATATACCTTATTACAATTCTTTTCCCAATTCCACACAATCTCATAAATGAGATCTTACATTTATACCATAACCTAAGACCAAATGAGTAGGTCGGCTCACTAAGAGATATTACAATAAAATCAATTGAAAATGAATCAATATCTGAAGCATCATGTTGGCTCAATGCATTTACAATAATAATAAATCATCTTCATGATGTATCATGGTGATCTGGAATAGATATGCTTGCTGGTGCATAACCTAGACCTATTTGCCAGTAACAAAAAATATGCAAACTTGAATAAACCAATAAACAAATCACCAAAACCAAGTATCCAAATGATGTCTTCGACATAACCAAGTAATCTCCAAGTCATTCCAAGTTCCGGTGAACAATATATCCTGCCGGTGAACCAAATACTGGTGACTGTGCATAACTCACTGACATGCTGGTGAACATATCCAAAGATCTCCAAGTGCTGATAAGTGTTGACAGATGTTGACAAGTGTTGACATCAATGACAAAACCATATCAACATATCCAAAATACCAACAATATGCCCCTTTGGCATTGATGGCAACAGAAGATGGAAAAGCCCTCAAAGTGCCAAAACAAAAATGCCAAAAACCAAAAACCAACAATCGCCCAAAGAGATCATCAAAATATAGATACAGAGAGTAACAATCTCTCCCAAAAAGATAAAGTATTTTTCCATAGATATCTCTCCCCCTTTGACATCAAATACCAAAGAAATATAAAAACCAGATTCTCATATAAAATACTAACTGATTACGAAATACCAACTACTCTCCCTGAGAAGTAGCTCTCCTCATCAAAGCCAGAGTAAAAGATTTCTCTATTAATTCTTTTGGTTGATGACAAACATCAACTGTCCAAGTCTCTACCGGTGGGGGTATAACCCCAAGCTTCTCTCTGAGATATTCAAAAGTCTCCTTAGTCAAAAGCTTAGTTAAAAGTATCTGCAAATTGCTCTTTAGTATTCACATAAACCAACTTCACTTCTTTTGCTTCAACATTCTCTTTAAGAAAATTGAATTTGATAGAAACACGTTTAGTCTTTGAGTAAAATACCAGGTTCTTAGATATATCAATTACTGCCATATTATCACAGTAAATAGTTATAGGTTCCTTGCATTTTACCTTTATGTCCTTCAACATTTTCTTTATCCATAATACCTGTGTGCAATTAATTGCTGCTGCAACATATTCTGATACTGCTGTTGATAAAGATGTGCAACTTTGTTTCTTGCTCAACCAAGAGATTAATCTGCTACCAAGAAAAAATGCTCCACCTATGGTAACTTTTCTATCATCTACATCTCCTACTCAATTTGCATCTGTGTATGCACATAAATCAATTTTTTCATCTCTAGGATACCATAATCCAAGATTTGTAGTGTCTTGTAGGTACTGGAAAATCCTTTTCACTGTTGATTCATGATTTTCTTTAGGATTACTCTAAAATCTTGAAACAATACATAGTGCATTCATAATATCAGGTCTTGTTTGTGTTAAATACAGTAAACCTCCTATCATAGACTTGTATCTAGTCGGATTAACAAGTGTTGATTCATCCTTCAATGATAGTTTGTCAGTTGTAGTCATAAGTGTGCTTACCGGTTTAAATTTTTCCATTCCAAATTTATTTAGTAATTCCTTCAAGTATTTAGATTGACATAAGAATATACCTTTATCAGTCTATGAAATCTATAATCCTAAGAAGAATTTTATCTCTCCAATCATAGACATTTCAAATTCTTTTTGCATCTTAATAGAAAAGTCTTTACATAATCCATCTTCTCCTCTAAAGATTATATCATCAAAAAAAACTTCAATAACCAAGATGTCATCATTAGTCACTTTGTAATATAGATTGTTGTCAGCATTACCTTTAGTGAAACCAATCTTCAAAAGATATTTATCCAATCTAGCATACCAAGCTCTAGGAGCTTGCTTTAGTCCATACAAATATTTCCTTAACCTGCAAACCATATCTTTGTCATTTGTTAATGAAAATTCATCAGGTTGTTCAATATAAACTTCTTCTTCAAGATCGCCATTCAAAAATGCACATTTAACATCCATTTGATATACTTTATAGTTCTTGTGTGCTACAAAAGCTAAGAATAATCTGACTGCCTCAATTCTAGCTACCGATGCAAAGGTTTCATTATAATCAGTTCCTTCTTTCTGTGAATATCCCTTACACACTAATCTTGCTTTATTTCTAATTACCTTACCATCTTCATTAAGTTTATTTCTGAATACCCATTTAGTTCCAATTACATTTTTGTCTTTAGGCCGGGGAACTAATGTCCATGTGTTATTCTTTTCAATTTGTTCCAATTCATCTTCCATAACTTTAATCCAGTGTTTATCTTCACATGCCTCATTAATTGATGCTGGTTCAATTTGAGAAATAAGACACGCCTCTTCATTTGTCAGTCTTCCTCTAGTCATAACTCCTTGATACTTGTTCTCAATTATTTGATCTTTAGAGTGGTTCAATCTTACATACTGGGGTGTTTTTACTTGCTGTTGTTCCTCAGTCACTGTGGAATTCTCAGATGATACTGGTGTGACTGGATCAACATTTTGTATCAGTGTACTCATTGTAGGTTCATTTGTGATTATCCCTATTGCCGGTTCAGAGTCTATGGACCTTCTAAACTGTTCATCAATCTTCACATTTGCACTCTCAATAATTTTTTGCAATCTCTTATTAAAACATCTATATGCCTTTCTCTTAGATGAATAGCCAATAAAAATTCCTTCATCACTTCTAGGATCAAATTTGCCAATATACTCATCTCTCCTAATATAGCATTTACTTCCAAATATTCTAAAATATTTAAGTGTAGGAGTATTACCAAACCATAGTTCATGAGGGGTCTTACCGGTTTCACCTTGATGTGAACTTTGTTGAATGTATAGACTGATGTATTCACTGCTTCTCTCCAATATACATGAGGTAGGTTTTCTTCTGATATCATGCTTCTAGCTACATCCAAGATAGTTTTGTTCTTTCTTTTTACAACTCCATTTTGCTAGGGTGTCTGGGGTGCTGATAATTGTCTTCTGATCCCATTCACTTCACAGAATGCATTAAATTTCTTACATGTTAACTCACCTCCTTGATCTGATCTCAAGCATTTGATTTTCTTACTGGTTTCATTCTCTACCATTACCTTGAATAATTTGAATTTCCCAAAAGCTTCTGATTTCTCCCTGAGAAAAGTAACCCAACACATTCTAGAATAGTCATCAATGATTAGCATAAAATATCTATCTCCTTGTAAGCTTCTAGTTCTTGCTAGACCACATAAATCAATATGAATTAAGTCAAGAGAATTATTGGATTTATCTGGTATACTCTTAAAAGATGCTCTAACTTGCTTTCCAATTTGACATTCCTTACATATTGGATTGTGAGGTTTAACAAGCCTTAGTTGTACTAATTTTCACAATGCAATCAAAATTTACATGACAAAGTCTCTTATTCCATAACCAACTTTCATCAATATGTACAATCAAGCATGTTCTCTCATGGTTATTCAAATGAAAGATATTACATCTAGTCTGATTACTGATTGCAATTTTCAAACCAGTTCTATTCATGATTTTGCATTTACCATTCTTGAATTGTAACTGAAAACCTTTTTCAATTAATTGACCAACACTCAAAATATTATACTTCAAACCTTCAACATAGTAAACATTATCAGTATTGTGCTTACCATCAAAAGATATACTTCCTTTTCCTTTGATCAAACAAGCTTTATCATCTCCAAATCTCACTAGACCTCCATTGTATTCCTGAAAGGTTAAGAATTTACTTTTATCGCCAGTCATATGATGTGGGCATCCTGAATCAATGATCCATTCATCCTTATCTTCAATTTTAGCTTCCAGGGCCTGCTCTACCAGTTGAACAGTAGGTGTCGGTTGATCTTCTATTATAGCAACAAAAGTCTATCCATTGTCTGTTGGTTCCTCATCAGAATCATCAGTAACTCCTTCATCAACATAGTAACAAGATTTGTCTCTATTCTTCTTAAATCTGTATCTCTGATATTCAGGGTTAGGTTTATATGTTCTTTTAGCTTCTTCTTTCAATCTTGCATGTTTATCTGGACACCTAGATGCCATATGACCAACTTTATTGTAGTTAAAACATTTAAAGGGTACTTTACCTTCATACTTACTTCCAACTGGACCTTTAGGCATTTTCCTTGCAAATAGTGCTTCAAGTTCTTCCAATTCTTCATTCTCCTTCCTACTTTCTTCAAGTTCTCTTGCATAAAAGGATTTCCAATCAAATTTATCAAATGATGATGATGATGATGCAGATGATGTTGATGCCTTAAAATCTAAATCTGTCTTTATAGTAGCAACATGACCAAATTCCTCAAGTTCAAAAGCTGAAAGTTTTCCAACCAAAGTGTCTCTAGATACTGATGTATTAGGCATTGTTCTCAATTCATTGATAGCAGTTACTTTCATTTTGTATACTGGTGGCAAAGCTCTTAAAACTTTAGAAACAATTTCATCTTCACTTACGGTTCCTCCACAACATTGTATACCCAAAACAATTTCATTTACTCTTTCCATAAAAGAAGAAATCCTTTCATCTTCTTCCATTTCTAGATTTTCATACCTGACCTAAAAGCATTCAAGTTTTGCAATTTTGACTGTGGAATCTCCTTCATTCAATGTTTCCAGTTTGTCCCAAATAGCTTTAGCAGTAGATCTATCTGATAATCCCATGATTTTTTGATTTGATAATGCGCTCAAAAGTGCTTCTCTTGATTTGCAATCATTTTCCTTATCTTTACCTAAGGTTGGTGGATTAGGTTGACCTTGAGTAGGAGAAACATAACCATTCTTTGTAACTTCCCATATGTCCTTTCCAATGCAATTCAAATGTGTCTCCATCCTGATCTTCCATATGCCATAGTTAGTTCCATCAAGTTTAGGACTATCCTTCTTGAAATAGTTAGAAGACATTGGATCTCCTCAAGCTTTTAAACTTCTGCAAAAAGAGGACTAGGCTTTGATACCAATTGTTAGGTCCTAGAGACAATTGAGAGGGGGGTGGGAGTGAATGAGTTGTCCAATAAATATAAACCAAAACAAACTTAACCAAACTTAATGCTTAATACCGGTAAACCAAACTTTATGCCGGTAGATAGTTTTATCAATTAATTGTAGTACCGGTAAAGATTAATGCATGAAATAGAAAGACAATAACATCCACAACACATAACACCAATATTTGTATGTGGAAACCTTGTAAGGGGAAAAACTATGGTGGGAAACCTTACCCACAATTAGATGATACTACTATAGATAGTATGTGCATACAATATGGAGTTTGCACATGTAGAGAGGCTAGTTTCCTAGAGCTCATTGCTCAATCACAAAATGGGAGTCACACTGACTATAATTGGATGGTTAAATCCAATGATTATGTACTACTCAGAATAGCATCTTCATATGCTGGATTTAGTATTGGTTAAGCTCTGATATACCTTCTTCAAACCATCCTTCAATCTTGAATGATGTCTGCATGTATAGCTCTACTTATATTCGCATATACCTTATTACAATTCTTTTCCCAATTCCATACAATCTCATAAATGGGATCTTACATTTATACCATAACCTAAGACCAAATGAGTAGGTCAGCTCACTAAGAGATATTACAATAAAATTAATTACAAATGAATCAATATCTGATGCATCATGTTGGCTCAATGCATTTATAATAATAATAAATCATCTTCATGATGTGTCGTGCTAATCTGGAATAGATATGCTTGTCGGTGCATAACCTGGACCTATTTGCCAATAACAACAAATATGCAAACTTGAATAGACCAATAAACAAATCACCAAAACCAAGTGTCGAAATGATGTCTTTGACATAACCAAGTAATCTCCAAGTCATTCTAAGTACCGGTGAACAATACATCCTGCCAGAGAACCAAATACCGGCGACTGTGCATAAGTCACTGATATGCCGGTGAACATAACCAAAGATCTCCAAGTGCTGATAAGTGTTGATAGATGTTGACAAGTGTTGACATCAATGACAAAACCATATCAATATATCCAAAATACCAACAGTCCTTTGCCTTCAGGCTCTCAATACATAATTGATACATCTTTGGCTTCGAAAATTGCTTCAACACCTTGAAATCTTCATTCACCCCTTTATGTTTATTACAAATTTCTTTCACTCTCTTAAGCTTCAACTATTGTCGTAGTTTTATTTAAACACTTAATTGGTGGTCTTCAGATCTTTTTCTTTTTCTTCAATGAGCTTTTATTTTGAGGGTGATGACATAGTTGTGCTCCCCCTAATTTCTTCAATTGTTTGCTAACAGTCTCTTCAAAATCTGATTCTTTTTGTAACTTCACCTAGACTTCTACAACTGAAGTGCAACTTACATCTATTGAGCTTCATCTCATACATAAAAATTTACAAAAACAAATTCTTATTGATTTCTTAGTTTCTTTCACTTTTTTATTTTTTTCCCAACTACTACAATAGTCATACTCATTGATTTCTCCTTAATAGTAAACTCATCTTGTCCACAAAATTCTCATTATTTAAGAATATATTCAATCTTTCTTTGCACTTTTTCTACTTTCCACTATCCTTCAATTTTCCATAGGAAACATTAACATTGACAAACATCATTTAGTTTGCAAGTACCTACACATCCATACTTGGGATTTATCTTCGCTTCCTATCTCTGAATAAAAAACAAAACACTAATTAAATGATATCAAATTGATTAACAAATATTGATTCATATTGACAATAATTATGTATAGACAATAACCATCCACTTTTATTGAATAGAAAAAACAAACATATAAATAGTACTAAAAGAGAAAATAAACACCCTCTAGTAGTGGACAATGTATAATAGACACTATTCATTTTGGTTGCCTCTAGATAAGGGCTTGTTCATAGTCTCTATTTCCCCTACATCAATGCCTTCACCTTCTCCCCAACCTATTGTAATATAGAGCCAATTTGGTCCTTGGTCAGATGACCCTTCTTAGTGGCATCCTACGAGGCTTGAGAAACCTTCCCCTTAGCCATTTAAGTAGTTCCTCTACTTTCTGCTTGCTCTGCTAGGAGACCAATGCTCTTCTCTTGCCTAAAATATTTTGCACAATCAAAAGTGTAAGAGGGAATATCACTAGCTAACATATTACTTCTTCTTGTTTTCATTGATATCAATCTCATAATTGTAGACCCTCTCATGAGGGAGTTTGGGCTAGGCCAGGTTTGATACCAAATTTAAAAGCAGTGGAGCAATACTACAACATACAAAAATAGATTTTATTGATTCATTACGAAAAAATTGCATTGCCTCTTTATTTATAAAACACCTAATTCAAAATCTAAATCAAGAAACCAAATACAAATGGAGCATTACAACCCACTCGAATCAAGACATGGACAAAAAGTGAAATAATGTGGACGATAATTAAACACAAATTTAGGAAATGTCAAAACCATACTTGAATGGATATTGCAGTTTCATCGCAACTACTTCAACCTAGACTAGCAAAAATTAATTTCTTCCAACATTAAAACTCTAAAGTAGGAAAAAATATTGTATACAAAATATGTTACAACTTGTATGTGGAAATCTTCTATGCGAGCTTTTCAAGCCACATGGGCATAATTATATCAATCAGAGATACATATCTTTCATGTAAAACTACCCCACAACTTAATCACTCAAATCAACTTGATTAGATCATGGACAATTTTTTTAATATTAATCACACAATAAACCAAAGATTACATGCAACTGTATTTAAAAAAAAAAGCACACCATATAAATTGAACTAACAAATTAAGATCCGAGGCCACTTTTATACCATCTAGGAAGAGCAAATAATTCAAAATAAATGGCTAGTGTTGGTAAGATAAGATATTAAAGAAAGTATATAATTTTCAATGAGATACCTAAAACATATTAAAAGATGGATTAAGGAAGTTACAATATGGTGAACAATTTATAGCAAGTGCATTTTCACTAGAATAACAACTCCTATCTAGAATAGTAGCAAGTGGTCACATGCAATATTGGACACCAAATAAATGTTATCCTAACAAGACAATATCAAATAGTAAACTTAACTAGAATGAATATTTTAGATCTAGAATATTCTACACTAACAAAATATGCATGAAGAACTAGAAATGATCATGTCTTAGGAATGAATAGTTTAAGTGTTGGAGACCACACATTCTGGTCTCTATCACATGTTTTCTTGCAATATCTCATAAACACTAAGGAAAATTCAAAATATTTTAATGAATGTATATTTTCATGGGACCCTGTTGTGGATATACTTAGTACCATTGATTATATTGATAATCCTTTGAATGAATATGTTATCAAAGTGGAACTTTCTTATTAGGAAAGTACTGAATATCCTAATGAGATAGAGATATCTTGTCTTGATTCTCCTATTTCAACACCTCTAGAATTGGAATATCTTCTACAACCTCCAAAACATATTATATCTAGTATGAATAGATCCTTGTGTCGATGATGGTCACATGTGACTACCCTATGGCCCCTACTATGCTCTAGACCTTTGTCCCTAATATTGATACTATTGGGTTTTTCTTTGAAATCCTATAGTAAGTCTAAATTCTCCTTTGAAGGATGGGGAGGCCTATGGACACTTTAGTCCCTTGATCAATGTTACAAACCTCTCTCATGCCTCTTGTGTCCTCCCATGTACCTCCTTTTCCATAAGAGACTTTGTCATAGCAACCCTAAAGTCATTTGGATTGGCCATGTGTAGGAAAACTGAAATTTTGGGCTTTCCACCCCTAGTAATGAAATAATTGACAAGTAACTTGTCTTGAATGTAATCTACAAACTACAAGAACTCCAAAAACTCTCATGTTGAACCACTACAAAACCTCATTATGTAAATTGTGAAACTCATCTATGCATCTCTATCAAAAATATTTTGAAATAGAACACACTTTGAAGCACTCCAAAATGGTATCCCATGAGAGGGTTTCCAATGTGAGTTGGTGCATTTTATCCTCCCAGTACCACAAGGTGGAAGCAAGTCCTCTCAAAACTTGCATTGCAAATTATGCCTTTAGGTTGCTCACATATAGATGCAACCCAAAGCAAAAGTCCAAGCTAAGTAACCAATACTTAGCCTCAACCCCATTTGTGGATCTTAAAAATGTAGAGGATTGGAGATGAAGCAACTCTCGAATATGATCCTTTGGCTCATGACATGTGCTTTCTATAGTCTATACCTCTTGTATTTATGCATGATGAGGCTAGGTCATGTGTATTGATCAATCTTCTATCTCCTCTATGTGTATTTTCCCAAATTCAAGGCGAACTCCTAATAAGCTCCCAAGATGCAAGTATATGCTCCTATACTACAAGTGGATCCTCATGAGGTGCCTTTGTTATGGGTGAAAACCTATCCTGTATCACACCTATCAAATTCTATAAGGCTTGTAAGATTTGAGGTCCATACTTGGGCTACTCATCTTGGTGAAAACTCTCAAAGTGATATGACTCTTCTTGTCCCTCATGTGAATGTGCTCCTCTTGAAGCACTATGGGATGGATGATCCATCCTCATTGTGTGTGGCATCATATAATCCCAAATTAAGTTTAATTAAGTGCATGTTAAATTCAACCCAAATTTTCTAGTGTATGAAACCAATCTTTGATACCAATATCATGCTCTCATTGGGACACAACACAAACCTTAAAAATTGGAACACATGCTAAATGTCTCTAATATCTACTCACATATGAACAAAATTAGATCCACCATGTGCACCTAAGGGTGGCACATAGGCACCACCACATTAGGCATGTTTCCTAGAAGGTGGCGAGAGGAAAAAAATGAAGTGAATGCGGAGATTCTAGTATGTTTACTTTAAGATGATGACTAACCTATTTGGGCATGGTATTTGGCAAACACAAACACCTTAAGAGAATGACTGACTAGTGGATCTTGGATTTTCTCGCATGGAGGATTATGGCTCTAGTCAAGTCCAACTATATGGATTATGGGAGAGTAGTACCCTTATTCTAGAGAGCCTTACCCGGTTCTAGACACAACTTTCTCGAAGTAGTCCTCAACTAATTAGGGAGTTATATCCATAGAGAATACAATATTGATTCTAGGAAGGAAGTTCTAGAAGGTCTAATCGACCCCTTCCATACATTGTAGTTTCTCAGACCCCTACAATTCTATGGGTGGAATTCCCCTTCAATAGATAGTAGTTGTTTCCACAATCGGTCAGTATCCCACAAGAATGTAGACATAACTAGCATGTATAAAAGAAAAAATTGTAGAATCTCTTGAAAGGAATGATTTAATTTTTTGCATGATGAAATTAAGGTGAAGAATCTACCTGCACTGGTTTGCAATTGGTTCTAGTCCAATTGACTTGAGAACAAGAATGAACTATTGTTTTCACGTGGTTTGAAACTGGATTTTTTGGGGCATAAACTAATGGTTTACACATTGCATCTTCTTCAGTTCCATGTCCACCTATTGCAACTAGAATTCCTCCCCCCTGACCCAGTTTGAACAGTGGGTTCCCTGCCTGCTTATTCTAGCAAGCTGATTAATTTAATGGGAGGAGATATACAATTTACTAAAAAATCAGTAAATGATGTTTGCAATGCAACACAAGTCAGGGGTTGAAGTCTTCATGGATGTTTGCACAGGATTGCAACAATGGACAAATGACTTGCCCTCTTTTTTCTTTTTAAAGGAATGCCCATTATTGTCGGAATGCCGATGAACGCGGGTACTTTTTTGAAAAAAAAACAATTTTTTTCACTAATGCCTTCTCCGTCAAAACCAAATGTCAAATTACCATTGGAATTCCGAAGAATTCGGGCATTTAAAAAAAAAAAATCAAATTTGGTCACAATATACCTTCTCCATTGGAAACCTCTGTCGAAAATATAGACCAAATGTATAAGTGCAACCACTAATATCACTCTTGAAAATCTCATCTCAAGAACACAAGTGATCACATAAAAAGAGAAAGAGCACACATCATATATGAACTACAAATAGAAAATCTATAAGCTCATGAGAAGAAAAGAGAGAGTATGGATACACATTCTAGATGTGTTTTTCTAGGTGATCCATGGGAATAAGAGTGAGAAAACAAATTGATACACATTATAGATGTGTTTTACTAG
Organism: Cryptomeria japonica; assembly: GCF_030272615.1. Taxonomy (NCBI): domain Eukaryota; kingdom Viridiplantae; phylum Streptophyta; class Pinopsida; order Cupressales; family Cupressaceae; genus Cryptomeria; species Cryptomeria japonica. The sequence continues at coordinate 305,523,891 of NC_081414.1, forward strand.
GTGGTCCATGTTTGGGAGGAGAGCAGGAATAGTCTAGTTGTGTTATGCTAGTTCCACTCATCCTCGTGCATGTGTTCAAGTGATGTTTGGTTTCAAGTGTTAAGCATCTCTTATAAGAGGTTTTTTTCTCTAGTTTTGAGAATTCAACAAACTGTGTAAGACATGAAATGAAAATGCAAATGTGTGTTTGGTATTGGGAACATCTTGTGTAAGAGTTGTTTGCTCTAGTTTTGAATATGTGTAAGTTCATGTAAGAGAAATATATGTCTGGTTTCAAGGATATCTCATGTAAGAGATTTTTTTCTTTGTTTTCAAGAATGTGCACCTCGTATAAGACATAAATGTTGTGTCTAGTTTTGGGAATTCAAAGCATATCCTATAAGAGTTTGTTTTCTTTGGTTTCAATAATGAACACCCCATTTAAGAAATGAAAAAATATAGTACAAAGAAGGTGATATGTATGTCCCCCCCTTAATACATCAACATAGCACTATTTTGATGTCTTAAGGAAGCTAGAAACAAGGATACCCACCTTCAACACCAAGGATATATTATCTTAGGCAACAATGTTCATAAATCCAAGCTAAAGATGCAATACTCTTACAATCAAGGATAATATATTTGAAAAAGAGATATCTTGCAACAAGTGTAAAGAGGATCCTTGGAGGAGAAGAGATATTTTCTTGAAATAAATTACCTCCAAGAGGAGTTTCTCTAAACAAACATAAAATCTCCTACCAAAAGAAGGGAAGGATAACAAGAATGCCTACCTTCCTCCTATTGCTAGGTGAAATGGATTTTTGGTGAAGGATGACACAATTTTGACCCAATGGGAGGGGTAAGTTTATTATAGATATAGATTGCCAAGTGAAAAATAGGTTGTAGTCAATAATACACACCTATTGCATAAGAGAGGATCCTTGAGAAAACAAACAACTTCACACAAGGAATAATATCAAATAATAAGAAAACACCACTCAACAAAGGAAAAGTCGACCCATAGAAAGGATAAGAGAGATATCAATACACCCTAAGGGACAATTAGAAGGATTACACAACCTCTAAGGAGAGAGTATACATAAGAAAATGGTCAATGTACTCACATGAAGGAATATTCCATGCAAGAAAAGACATCAAGATATGAAAAATTCAACTCTAAAGAAGAGGTAATATTCAAATAAGGAAAGATTAAGACTAAGGATCACACACTCCCTTAAGGAGAGATTTAGTCATAAGAGACATGCCATTCCGTGTAAGAAAGGACATCAAAGTATGAAAAATGAAACCCCTAAAGGGAATAGTGAAACCTTAGATAGAGAGAAGAAATAGGATAAGATTCTTTCCCCCCAAGCATAAAGGCAAGAATGAATTATGTTTCTACCCCAAGATGATTGTAATTGAAAAAGAATCACCTCTTATGAGAAAGAACCCCTAATTAAGTTAACTACTAGTGTCATAGGGTGAGGAGAAACATGAAGAGTGAATGGAGTGCTAAGGAAATACCTCTTCACCAAGGAAGAGTGCAAGATTAGTTGTAAGAGCTATGTGAGACCTATCATATAGGTCTTGAAAAAATGTTTTAAAAGCTTTACATTTCCCAAGAGAATGAGAATATCTACAATGAAAAAGACAATGTGTGCATCACTTTTCTTATGTGTAGAATTGTGATTATTTTTAATGAAAGAAAAGACAACATTCTTATCATACTTAAATCTCCAAAGATTATAGTAGCTAATTTCTCTGGGTCATGAATGAGATTAAGTCTTGTCTCTTGTGATGTAGGACAAGGGTTTTTAGAAGAAGAGGGATTTTCATCTATGATTTTAATAGTTCTATTATCAACTAGTTCTTGCATACTTTTTTAAAAATCCAGACAATCATTAGCATGATGGTCATGAGTTTGATGAAATGAACAAAAAGGAGTGTTTGAAGAAGAAGCACCTATTGATGGAAGATAGGTTCTATGTCTTTAAAGATACTAAAAGTTTTGAATTATAATGAGATCTTCCATAGGTGAATGATTAGAATTCCCTAGCCCTTCGGTACTAGTTTGTGTAGGAGGGTTTATAGGGACTTTGATTCCTTGTTCAAAATTTTCAAGTCCTTGCCCTCTAAAACCTTGTTTTGATATTATGTTAAGGTCAATCCTATAATAATGTTTTAATTGAGAAGGATTATTATTAATTAATCTCTTTAAAAAAATTATTGTAAGTGTACTTGGAAGGAACACATGGAAAAGTAGATGAAGAAGGAATATATTGTGTAGGAAGATTATCCTTTCTATCATCATGCATATCTTCTTTGATAGGTTGGGAAGGAAGATCCTTATCATCTAAGGCCTCATCTCTTACTTAATGTTATGTGGGGAGGTATATCATGATTGAAATTCATAACATAATCTTCTCTCCTAATTTTTTGATGGTTAAGATAAGCTCTAGGAGAATAAGGGGGATATAGAGAGATTGAAACACCAATATTTTGACCTTTCCCCCCTTGTGCTAGGGTATGTGTATGAGAAGAAGATGGTTCCATGTTTCTCTTCAATTTTTGCTCTCCATTAGAGAGATCATTGATAGGAGTATTAGCTCTTTCTTCATTCACATGAGATACCCTAGGAGAGGTACAAGTATTAGGTTTTTCATTAGCATCTATAGGATTAGGATCTACAAAATATTTTATGTTATCTACATATGTAATACATTTTTCTAAAAATATCACCATAAAACAACATGAATCATAGATAAAAGCTTTGTGATTTAATTGATTAATAGGAAGCAATTTGGAAATTCTAAAAAATGCAATATCCCAAAGTGCTATGAATCAAAAGAACCAAAGTGTAGTGAGATAAACCATTATCCAACACATGATTATGATAAATATAAGTGAAAAGTAATGTAATAATATGTGAAATTCAAAATAAACTAGATCTATTAAGTTTCATTACGAATGTCTAAGATCAGATATACAAACAAAAGTTACAAATTATGTACCCCACAAACCAAAATAAATTAGGGTTTTTATGAATTTAACCTCTAAATTTATTTAATTTGATTAAAAAATAAGATCTATGAAAGAAAAATTTAAAATTAAAATGCTCCCAAATCATATTTGAGATAATTAATTTAAAATAAGCAACCCACACGTTCAATTTTAAAATTATATATTAGAGTTTGTGCGAATTTAACCTCTAAATTTATGTAATTTAATTAAAAATTAAACTTGTAAATGTAAATTTGAATTTGAAATTGCATAAACAATCATATCTAAGAACTTAAATTATAAATAAGGGTTTAAGGAGTCAGGTTCACCAAAATGTAATGGGTAAAAATTAGGGTTTCAACCAATAAATGTGATTAAATAGCTAATTTTGCTTAATTACTATCACATTAGGGAAATATAGGAATTTGATAGATCTAAGACTAATAGACCTAGATTTTGATTTCATTCTAGGCCTCCTCAATGGGGCTCTTCTTACCCTTGAATTGAATTCTATTCTTTGAATTGTAAATGATTAGGGTGAAATGGTGAATTATTGAAGAGATTGGGCATAAATAGTGAGCTACAGTAATCACATGGAGCCAAAAACCTGAATATGGTCAAAGGAATATGATTCAGATCCACTCCCTAAATTTTTTCCTAGATTGTCGGGACCATGGTGTAGGTGGTCGCCATGGTCATCCTAACTTTTCGACATCTAAAAGGGAACCTATTCATCTCTATGAATCCTTTCATTCCTCTGAAATGCAACTCTATACCTATTCCTGCACATAGTGAAAAGGGGAAATTTGGTGGGTAGGGGTTTTCCTAAGTCAAACCTTGGTTTAGGATTTAACCTTGAATGAATAAATGCAAATATTGAAATAAATACTAGAAAGCTATAACTCAGATTTGGAATTATTGATGATGATTTTTTGTTCTTTGAATGTAATCACATATGTTGTATGAAATGACATGAACATGACAAAACCCTAATCACACACACATGATTGCATGTGAATGATGTAATTTTTCTTCATAATGGTTGAATGAAGAATATGAATCCTTGAAGATCTATGAAAATGCTTGATGATGAATGCTTCATGGATGCAAGAGATTGATTTCTTGATGTCTTAGAATTCCTTAGATTAAATTAGGTTGAATAAATTTCTTTATATAGGGATATCTAGATAAATTACTGATTAGGATGACCTCCAATGGTCATGTAGAGCCATATAGATAAATTCCCACTAGAGAGATATTACCCCCACCCCAATTCAAATTTGGGCCGCATTGAGAGGGACCATGGCGCTAACCATGGTTCTTCTAAAAAAGGGATCAAAATAAGCCTCAGGGGAAAGGGGGACCTCACGAGGGAATCTATCAATGGGTGTTCATGGTATCAAAACTAGAGAATAGGCACAAAATAGACCTAGATAGGCTATGGTGATAGGACATGCTAAAGTGGGGGCACAAACATGAGGTGTAAATTGGCTCGGTGATAATTTATGACACTAATAGAATATATAAAATGATTTTGTATATTATTTTCTTATACATGTTTAATATATTCTTAATTTAACTTGTTTTTTCATTTGTAAAGATGGATTGGATTCTAGACTTTCTTTCTCTAGATCATTAGGTCAGCATAATTATAAATGTTTAAAAATTTTAATAACTATTTCAAATATATTTTTGATTAAGAGAAAATCAAGTTTTGAGGGGACCTCAATCCTTGTACTATAGGTTTTGAAGTGACATGAAACTCTAAACTTTTAAAGGGATCTAAAATCCGCTTACAAAATGCTACAAAAATAAATTACATAAGCAACCATAAACCAATCTATAGTCATACACAACATACTAATCATTTAAGAACTAGTTGTAAAAAATAGAAGGCCGAAGCCATTAAATGGACTACTTAGACAATCATGAGCATATGGTTTTCTAGGTTCCCTTAAACTTAACCATGGGTTTTAACAAGCCTCCAATAACTTTCACCTCTTGAGACATAAATAAATAGTAAGCGAAGCACACTAAAATATTGTTGGAATCAATGAACACTGAGAGGGGGGGTAAATCAGTGTTCTACTATTTCTTAGATTAATAAATTGATTCTTAAGCCACTAGATGCAAAGACTAGAAAGTATAATGAAGAAACTGAAAAAAAATAACCACACAACCATAACACCAAAAATTTTATGTGAAAACCCAGAAAGGGAAAAGCCATGGTGGGATTTGAACCCACAATATTATTATACTATGGCCAATAGTAGACCAATATTACAAAAGGGGAATGCACTTGCATTGAAGCACACTGCCTAGACCTCACTGCTCAATTATAAAATATGGCTACAACCCTGGAGGACTCACTATTCTACAATTGAGATATAAAGGCAATTACAAAGTTTGAACTAGAATATAGCATCTACCAATGCCAGAAATCAGTTTCGGTTATGCACAAAATGATCCACTTCCACTGATCTAAAAATCTATTTTGTTTTGCTTTGCTGCCAAATACTAAATAAACAAAACTCAAGATGCGCATGTGAAACTATGCTCAATCGCACCTATAACAATTTCACACACACATAATCACACCAAAATGATCACCCAGGTCCATCTTATATTTCTGCACCACCAAAAATAGATCTCTATCAAGTTGACTTCACAAGACTTCAAAACATGAAATGTGTAGTCTCTTGTCGGCTCAATCCATCACAAATTTATATTCCAAACATAAAACATGTGATCAAAGGCTTCATATGCAATAGAAAAAACTCCTCAAACACACCACCAATCACCAAAATCATCCCTACAGTTCCGCAACACACATTACCCAATCTTCCACACAATAGCTCTGCTATTTCAAAATCACTAGATTCTAGAGTCCTTAACTTGTACATAATTCAACAATGATTATCAGGATCATGAAGTAATCTATCTTGAACCTCTAACTAACTGCTTAGATGACCCCAACAAAAAATACTTCACCAAAATCAAGATGTGCACCATGATCTCATGCTCTACTAGTTACAATGTTCTACCTTCCAGACTTATGCCTTATGAATAAAATGACTTCCAATAAATCAATTCTATGGATATCGAATAGGATCACTAGACTGAGTTGCCATCAATGACAACCCCTAAGTAATCTCCATGCATCTAAAATCACCAAAATAGTGTCTCTTACCAATAATCTCCCCCTTTGACATTCATGGCAACATTGTGAAAAATGACAAGTTCTCCAAAATTCCAAAATTATAATCAATCTGGAAACATGTACACGCAACTGACTCCCCCTAAGAATGTGCACCATTTTTCACCACTCTCTCCCCCACCCTTTGACATCAATAGCAAGGTAGGAATCTTCCAAAAATTATATACAAAGTAATGTGTACAATGATCTACAAAAACTTTAAAATATTTGCATAAGTTACCTTCAAGGACTTTGTCGTGCCCAAACTTTTGGGCAAAAACATAGAACAACAAATTTTTTTGAACCATATAAACTCTCAAAATAGTCTACACTATAAAGAAAACAATTGAATTTTGTCTTAACTAAGATGTAAGTGGAAATGCTTACTAACATTGGGTTAGCTAACTAACACAAAGGGTGACATTAAAAATGAGGACTAATTATTCCCTAAGAGGGTCCTCGAAATTTAATGAGTTAACTTAATTAACTTAATTAAATTACCGCTAATTAAAGTCGAGAGAAAATTAATTGTCTAAATTGCATTTAACTTATTTTAGGCTAAATGATTAATCATGCGGATATCTTAAATCTAAAATTTTATTAATTGAGCGCACACAAAATTCCTGACTTATATTTAGCCAACAAGGTTTCAAAATTAATAATGTTATTTGCCAAATAAATCTAATTTATACTATAGCCAAGTTTAACTTCCCCCTAAATCCTTCAAATTTTGACGATTAAATAATCTGGCCAACGTTGGCCTCATAGGTTAAAAATTTGTTTAGAATAATTAATATTTCTCATTTACAAATTTTCCCCAAATTAATTTTATCTTGACGTCCCTATTTAATTAAATACAAAAATTACCTATGAAATATCCTTATTAAAAACACTTGATAAAATTACGTCAATTATGCGATATGAGAACTATATAAAAATTAATAAAATAAAATAAAATTGGTTTTCACTTAACCTCAATTATATATATATATATATATATATATATATATATATATATATATATATATATATATATATATATATATATATATATGTAAAAATATAGCATATATATAAACTATATATATAAGCAATTTAGATAAACAAATCTATATTTAAACCTATTTATACATGTATATTCCTTTAATTAAAAGGACCAGCTATGGCCATTAAATTTTATAATGCAACTTATAAATAACCCTAACTTATAAGTTGTAATTTAAAAAATTAATTCAAATTCCCTCTCGTTATTATTACATGCAAACCCTAACCCGAATATGGGCTAGGGTTGCATTTTTATTATACTTTGTTATTTAAATGCTAACCCTAACCCCAAATTGGGTTAGGGTTGCATTTTTTTTTTACATCAAATATTCTCCTCTTTCTTTTCTTTATTTGTTTTTTCCCTAACCTAAAATGGGTTAGGGTTTATTATATTTTATTTTATTTTGAGTGTGTGTGTATTGTGTGTGTTGTGCAGGTTTGATGGCTATGAGGCAATGACCGAAATGGGGCTAGGTGGCGGCTGAGTGAAGGGGTGGAGGCCAAGTGGAGGGGCGGAGGCACAGTGTGGGGCTCCTCTGGATGCCACTATGACTACCCACAGTGGTGGTCAATGTCGTCCACTGTGTGTACACACAGTGGCGGCCGGTGCCGTCCACTGTGTGTAAGTACAGTGGCGGCCCAGGCCGTCCACTATGTCTACACACAATGGCAACACCTCTCATGTTGTCCACTGTGTGTAAACACAGTGGTCCGGCCCCTGTGTCGTCCACTGTGTTAACACATAGTGGTTTGGCCCTGGGGAAGGTACTCTCCCCTCTTTTTTTTTTGCTTATTATTTTTTTCCTTTTGTTTAACATATATATATATATATATATATATATATATATATATATATATATATATATATATATATATATATATATATATATATATATATATATATATATATATATATATATATAAATAACAGATTTAAACATATTTTAATGTTTATATTTATGTACATTTCTAAATATATGTATATATATTTTCCTTTCTGAAAGGATATATTTAACATAAATAGATTAACTTATACCCTCATTGTTTAAGACTAAATCTGCATATATTTTTCTTTTTTTTCAAACAGCAATACATTTTATGGTAGTGAAGGGTAGTAGCAAGCTAAAAAAAAAACTTTAAATAGTTTTATTATTATTAATTTTGTTTATAGATTAATTTTCTGCAATGTATAAACAGGAATAAAAATGACAGTAATAAATATGACTGTAGGAGCATTTTTAACTTCACTTAGATATCTATAGGGAAAGTAAATTTCAATGGTTCTACTTTAGCTTTCTTATTTTTTTGTTCTAAGTAAAATAAAATGATAGTAAACAAGACATTTAAATATTACAGGAAAATACTTAAAACATTTTCATTTCTTTTTCTGCATCCTCTTTTTTTATATATATAAATTGCAGAGATAAATAACAACATATTTTAGTTTAAGACAGAATTAAATAAGAATAACAACAACATAATACATTACAGAATTTAAATAAAAATGCTTTTCTTTTATGAATGTTTAAACACAAGTTGATAACTTTTACAAATGGGTAAAATACCCAATTAGTCTCTCATTCCTAATGAATGAGGACTTAACTAAATAACACATATTTCTTTCAAAATAATTACAACAAATGCATTCTTATTTCTTTCTGCAACTAAAAACAAATCATCATCATCCTAGCTTTCTTTTTTTTTCCCTCTTTCCAAGCAATCTGCATACAAAACATAAGGCTGTGACCATGGGGTGATCACCTCCTGGCCTAGGCTTACTAGAAGCCACCCCCGAGATTGGAGAACCAAGTCCTACACAAGTTACACTCAAGCAAACACAAACAAGCAAGGGGATAAACACAACAAACACATTCCCATCCCAAGCTGAAACTTCATCACGTAATGTGATGTTTTACAAGGGTGGAAGTGGACCAAGTACCTTTGAGGAGATCTGCTAGATAGTAACTCACAACCAAATCATGGCATCCAATAACACAACAAAATTTATCTTAACCCCCATATCCTTATGACCCCCAAAGGCATACATGCCATTTTTTCTCCCCTTATGACCCCCGAATGCATAAACAAAACTATGTAGCAAGGGTCATATGGACAAACCCTTGAGATCACTCTCATGATGAGAGCCTCTCACTCTAAGGCTGTCAAACTCCTTCCACCCCCAAGACCATTTTTCCCTCCCAAGGGTAAGATGGCCTTGGATACTCCCAAAACATAATAGAAAGCATAACAAAAGAAAAGGGAAAAGAACCACATAAAAACTTTCACAATGAAATACCAAGAAAGGTACAATATTTACATTCAAACATCTCTACAAATAGATTTCAAATAAACAAGTAGAAAAACACCAACCTTGAATCTACCAAGGGGTTTTCTAGGGATAGCTTGGAGAAGAGCAGCCCAATCCACAAAACTTTTCTGCAACACTTAGCCAAATTTCCTATTCTCAAACTGGTTTTTCCTCCAAAAATTGTCCAAAATTTCCAAAGATGGAGAGTGGGTGATTAGCTCACTAAGGCTCAATCTCTATCCTAAGAAGGCTTCTCTCACTCCTTCCAACCTCTTGGATAGAATGAGAGACTCCCATTGGTTGGTCTTCCCTAGGTATTACACACTCCCTAACCAAGGCACCTCAAGAATAGGAATGAAATGGGGAAAAAGAATTACACCTACCAAGAAGGTTATCTAACCAAGGATGGCACTCCTAAAGATGAAATTCGACCATCTAGGAAAACCCAATTTTTTGGGTGGTTAAACAAGCCCTAGGGGAAAGACACATGGCCAAATTTGGCCCTCACCCATAGGTACCCCATGAGGCCCAATGAAAATGCCCCAAAACTGACTCTAGGAGTTGATTTAATACTTTGAAAGTCCACCTAAAGTTAACCTACGGGTCAACTCTGAGTTGACCCTCCTTATGGCTCACTATCCTAGATTTCTTGGAACCTTCAAGGATAATTAGGAAATATAACAATTAAACAAAAAGTAAATCTCTCAAAAAGGTGACATGACAATTGCCAACACAACATACAACATATGTGTCAAGTGACACTACAAAATAATTCCACATCACAATTATACACATGGCAATTGTCCCTTGAATGATTTAAACAATTTAATAAATATAATTTACACTCATGCAAACATTTTACGTTTACGAATAAAATACGATACATACGGGGTGTTGTCTCTCCAAATAGACAACCCTTGGTTTTACGAACGTACATAGGCCTAGGCTTGATTCTTCATAATATTTCCATGGTCACATGGATAATTTCCTGCGCATCTCAATTTAAATATTAGTACTTTCCAATAGCTTCATATAATATTAAACACATAATTAAGAATACAATTCAATCACTCTACATAGAATTGACATTATACAATATAATTTACCACATATCAAGGCAATTCACACAAGCAATTCATCATAATCCTCCTAATTTAATCCATTCATAAGATATGCAACCATATTTCTAGCATCAGAATAAATTCTTGCAAATCAAATAATGACATACAACACCTAAATGTTACCCTATTCTAGAGTCATATAAAATTATATATCTATAATGCATAGAAATGAAGCATCATTATATCAATGTTATCCAATTCCTGGGATCATATAGAGTCCTACATCCATAATGCAATAAAATAGAGCATCCATAATAGTTCCAACATCAAAATCACTGAAATACTAGGATGGATCAGGGTAGGGCCTCACACCCTTCCCCTCTAGGCATGAATGTCCTCCTGGAGTTCATAAAAAAGATGAGGATACTGTGATCTCATACGTGCTGCATCCTCCTATGAAGCTGTAACCTCATCATAGAAATTCCATTGGACCCTAACTTGGTCTAGCTCTCGACCTCAAAGGGCCAACATCTGGCAAGCCAAAATGCGAATGGTCTCCAAAGCTAGCTGCCCATCCGACTCCACCTGCAAGGCATCCCACTCTAAAATATGAGACTCATCATAGATATACTTCCTCAAAACTGATACATGAAACACATCGTGGATGCGTGATAGGCTAGGTGGCAAAGCTAGGTGATAAGCAACTCGTCGTATCCTCTCAAGGATCTCAAAAGGTTTGACAAAGCAAGGTGCGAGCTTAGAACCCTTTCCATAATGGATTGAACCCTTATGCGGTCACACTCTCAGGAAAAATTTGTCCCCAACCATGTAACTCTGGTCTATCCTCTTTGCATCTGCATTTTTCTTTTGCATATCCTATGCCTCTCTAAGGTGCTGTCTAACCAAAAGTACCTACTTCTCCATATCATGAAATATCTCAGGACCTATGGCCACTCTATCCTCGATATGATCCCAACTCAAAGGTTTCCTGCAAGGTCTGCCATACAAAGCCTAAAAAGGTGGCATCCCCAAAGAAGTGTGACTCCCATTATTATAGGCAACCTCTACTAAATGAAGGTACTCCTCCCATCTGGTCTGATGATCCATGACATACATGTGGATCATATCCTCTAACATCTGGTTAACCCACTCTATCTATCCATCCATTTCTGAATGATAGGCTATGCTGAAGTTGAGCTTGGTGCCCATTGTTACCTGTAATGCCTTACAAAAGGAAGAAGTGAAGAGGGAATCCCTGTCAGAAATAATCTTGTGTGGAACACCATGAAGCCTGACAATGTCTCGCAAGAACACCTGTGCCACTGCTGGTGTTGTGAATGTAGTCCAGACTGGTGAGAAGTGGGCCACTTTGGTCAACTTGTCAACTGTTACCAACATAGCATCATGGCAATGGGATGACATGGGAAGACCAATGATGAAATCCATGGATATAGTATCCCACTTCCACTTTGATATAGCATGAGACTGGAGAAACCTACTTGGATGGCGATGCTCCACCTTGACTCTCTAACACTCAAGGCATCGGGCTACTAACTCAGCAATAAGTTGCCGCATACCTGGCCAATGATATAACCGCCTCAAGTCTGCATGCATCTTCTTAACCCCGGGATGCGCTGCATAAGGAGCTCTGTGAGCCTTCATGATAATGAACTCTCACAATCCCCTGGGAGATGGTACACAGATGTGCCCTCTATGGCGTAATAGTCCATCAGACTCTAAAGAGTAATCCACATACTTCCCTTGCAAGATCTCCTAAGATCAGATCCTCTAACAAACCTCTAGATACCATCCATCCTCCGGCAATCACTGCAATATGCGGTCTCTCAAATCTATGCTCATAGATAGGGAGTACACCTCATGTCGTCTCCTACTCAAGGCATCTGCAACTATGTTCTCTTTTCCCTTGATGTAGTTGACATCAAAATCATACTCACATAGGAACTCCATCCATCTCCTCTGACGGGCATTAAGATTAGGCTGGGTGAAGATGTATTGCAACCTCTAATGGTCTGAATGAAGCTCGAAGTGATGACCCAAAAGGAAGTGTCTCCACCTCACATGTGCATGTACTACTACTGCAAGCTCTAGGTCATGCGTAGGGTAGTTAAGCTCGTGAGTCTTAAGTTTCCTAGACTTGTATGCTATAACTCTACCCTCCTGCATAAGGACTGCTCCTAATTCATCCAAGGAAGCATCTGTGCATACTATGAAATCAACCATGGGGTTTGGCACAATAAGAATAGGTGCACTAGTGAGTGCCCTTTTTCAGATCCTGAAAATCCCTCTCACACCTCTTTGTCCACTCAAATTTCTTCCCCTTTTGCTGGAGGGATGTGATGGGGTGTGCAACTCTAGAAAATCCCTCAACAAAGTGTCTGTAGTACCCTACTAGACCCATGAAGCTCCTGACCTCTGTCACACTGGTTGGTGCTAGCCAATCCATAATAGCTCTGATCTTTGATGGGTCAACTGAGATCCCATCATCGGATATAACATCCACAAGGTACTTGACCTCTAATCTAAAGAAAGCACACTTTGATAAACTGTTGTGCAACTAATTGTCCCTCAAACACTACAAAACCCACCTCAAATGCTCCTCATGCTCCTTCTCATTCCAAGAATATATCAATATGTCATTGAGGAACACAATCACAAATCTATCAAGGAAAGTGCGGAATACCCCATTCATGAGACTCATGAATACAACTAGAGCATTTGTAAGACTGAATGGGACCACAGTGAACTCATAGTGGTCATATCTGGTGTGAAACATGGTCTTGTGGATATCACTCTCCATAGTCCTCAACTAATGATACCTTGACTTCAGATCTATTTTGAAAAACACTTTAGCACCCTGAAGCTAATCAAACAAATCATCGATCCTTGGCAAGGGATAGTGGTTCTTGATGGTTACTTTATTTAGTTGCTTGTAATCCATGCATAACCGAAGGGACCCGTCCTTCTTCTTCACGAAGATGACTGGTGTGCCCCAAGGGGAGACACTAGGATGGATGTGACCCTTCTCTAAGAGTTCCTCTAGCCGCATCTTGAGCTCATGAGTGGTCATCCTATAGGGTGCTCTTGAAACTGGCTGAGCTCTTGGTACCAGATCTATGTGGAAGTCAATCTCTCTGCCTGGTGGCATACTAGGTAGCCCAACTAGAAACATATTTGCAAACTCCTCAAGCATGGGATGATCATCTAGGGAAGGCTCCCTCTCATTTTCTTCCTCTCTATCATTGATGGTGATAGCAAACAACTGGCATCCCTTTCACATGCTCCGCTTAAGCTACATAGTGGAAATCATACGAAGAGACATGGGCCTCTAAATCCCAGTGATTACTATGGGAGCACCATGATCATCCTCACACTCGATCTTTTTCAGGCGACAATCTATCTTGGCTCTGTGGGCATAAAGCCAATCCATGCCAAGTACGATGCCATAAGATCCAAGTGGTGTAACTCTAAGGTCTACTATGGTGGTGGTATTACCAATCTGGAGCGGACATCCCCTAACCTTTGAATCCACTGACATTCTAGCCCCTAAAGCTAACTCCACTTCCCAGCTGACACCTTGCCTAACTACCACTAGCCTGCAATGCTCCACAAACAATGCAGATATAGAGGAGTCAGTCACTCCAGAGTCAAATAATATAGAAATACCGATACCTTTGATCATACCTGCAGCCTCAATAACTGTGGCCTGGTGCTCTGCCTAACGGTTGTCAACCAATGTGAAAACCCTATGGGACTTGCCCATATCTCCAACTATAGGCTCTGATGCTACCATCCTCTGATTACCTGCCATTTGACCCTGCGGACACTCTCTCGCCATGTGCCCCATGGCTCCACATGTGAAACAAGCACTGCATGCCTGAAACTATGTGCCTTGAGGCCTAGAGAAAGGCTACCCACCTCTCTTGGTTGAACCACTATACCCACCCCTGGAGGACTGTTGAGTCCGTGCCAGAGGTGTGTATGTACCCTGTGCTCTCTGGTCATGCTTAGGACCCTATGAATGGCATTTCTTGGGCTTGGAGCCCTGCTGTTCCTGAGGGGGCCTTTGCCTCTGACTCTATTGTGACTGCTATGGAGGAGGGGGTCTATAGGACCCCGATGCATTTCTGTGGTTGCCTTTCCAATGGGGTTTCTGAAACCCAAAAGACTAGGGTGTCGGGTTTCAGTTCTAAAATTGATCCCTCGTGTCTTATGGCCTAACCTAAATCTCCTCGGCTATCAAGGCCTTCTCCATGACAACCTGAAGGCTCCCTGGATAGGCCATCCTCACCGGTCCTGCTATCCTGACATTAAGCCCCTTGATAAAATGGTTGACGAGAAGCTTTTCGTCCTTCAGGTAGTCTACATAAGGTAGGAGCTCAATGAACTTGCTCTCGTACTGGGTCACTGAGAGATCCTTTTGTTGGAGGTCGTGGAACTCATCTATCCTACGCTGCCTGAAGTGCTTTGACAGGTATCTCTCCCTAAACCTCTCTATGAAGATCTCCCATGTGAGGGTGTTTGCAGCTAGACCACACTTCTATTCCTCCTGTCTCCACCATGTGGAGGCCGTCACTCTCAAAAGGTGGATTGCAACTCATGCCTTTAGATTGCTTTCGTAAGAATGCAATGTGAAGCACTGATCTAGGCTCAAAAGCCAAGCATCGGCTTCTACCCTGTCGGTAGATCCCCCAAAAGATGGTGGCTAGAGGCACAAAACCTCTCTGATTAGATCCCCTGGTTCTCGATGTGTCCTCTCAATATAAACAGGTGCGACTATTGGAGGTGGTCCAAGCAGATGAACAAACTTAGGCTCATGCTCAGCTTGGCCCTCTAAGGAATTAGGAGGTGGACTCCTACTCCGTTCCCTATCTACTGATCTAAGGCTCCCTGAGTTCTAGTTTTCTGCATGACGGTCTACTGCTGGAAGCCTATCTTGCACTATCCCAATCAAGTTTTGAAGCGCTAATAAGATGTCTCAGTTTGGGTCAACTGGTGGTTTGGGAGGGGCCTCTAGGTTCCCTTCTAGAACCGATTCCTCCCTATCAACATCTTCATGTGCCATACGCGTATGCCTAGGACCCCTTCTGCGCTTGCGAGCTTGTCGCGTAGTCGAAGGCATCCTTATGAGAAAATAAAATAAAATAAATAAATAATTTTTGGGGAAAAATTTAATGAATTAAATAATTAAAGCGAAACGTAATGGAGAAAGGTTCCTAGTGTTGGAAACCTTGCTTTGATACCAAAATGTCGTGCCCAAACTTTTGGGCAAAAAAACAGAACATCAAATTTTTTTGAACCACATAAACTCTCAAAATAGTCTACACTATAAAGAAAACAATTGAATTTTGTCTTAACTAAGATGTAAGTGGAAATGTTTACTAACATTGGGTTAGCTAACTCACACAAAGGGTGACATTAAAATGAGGGCTAATTATTCCCTAAGAGGGTCCTCTCAATTTAATGAGTTAACTTAATTAACTTAATTAAATTGCCGCTAATTAAAGTCAACGGAAAATTAATTATCTAAATTGCATTTAAATTATTCCGAGCTAAATGATTAATGATGTGGATATCTTAAATCTAAAATTTTATTAATTGAGCGCATGCAAAATTCCTGACTTATTTTTAGCCAATAAGGTTTCAAAATTAATAATGTTATTTGCCAAATAAATCTAATTTATACTATAGCCAAGTTTAACTTCCCCCTAAATCCTTCAAATTTTGATGATTAAATAATCTGGCCAATATTGGCCTCATAGGTTAAAAATTCGTTAAATTACATCAATTATGAGATATGAGAACTATATAAAAATTAATAAAATAAAATAAAATTGGTTTTCACTTAACCTCAATTATATATATATATATATATATATATATATATATATATATATATATATATATATATATATATATATATATATATATTTGTATATATACCTATATGTAAAAATATAGCATATATATAAACAATTTAGATAAACAAATCTATATTTAAACCTATTTATACATGTATATCCCTTTAATTAAAAGGATCAACTGTGCCCATTAAATTTTATAATGCAACTTATAAATAACCCTATATTATAAGTTGTAATTTAAAAACTTAATTCAAATTCCCTCCCATTATTATTACATGCAAACCCTAACCCAAATATGAGCTAGGGTTGCATTTTTATTATACTTTGTTATTTAAATGCTAACCCTAACCCAAAATTGGGTAAGGGTTGCATTTTTTTTTACATCAAATATTCTCCTCTTTCTTTTCTTTATTTGTTTTTGCCCTAACCCAAAATGGGTTAGGGTTTATTATATTTTATTTTATTTTGAGTGTGCATGTATTGTGTGTGTTGTGTAGGTTTGATGGCCATGAGGCGGTGACCGAAATGGGGCAAGGTGGCAGCCGAGTGGAGGAGCGGAGGCACAGTGCGGGGCTCCCCCGGATGCCACTGTGACTACCCATAGTGGTGGTCGGTGTCGTCCATTGTGTGTAAGCACAATGGCGGCCGAGCAGTCCACTGTGTCTACACATAGTGGTGGCACCTCCCGCACCGTCCACTATGTGTAAACACAGTGGTCCGGCCCGTGTGTCATCCACTGTGTTAACACACAGTGGTTCGGCCTTGGGGAAGGTACTCTCCCCTCTTTTTTTTTAATTATTATTATTTTTCTTTTGTTTAACATATTTAATATATATATATATATAAAATAGATTTAAATATATTTTAATGATTATATTTATGTGCATTTCTAAATATATGTATATATATTTATGTAATTTTAGATATATATATATATATATATATATATATATATAAATTTATATAATTTTAGATATATATATCTATATATATATATATATATATATAAATTTATATATGCATATCAATCTCTTAAGGTTAGAATCTCTTTTTTTTGTCTCTTTTCCTAAAAAGAAATTTAGACATCATCATGCAGGAATGTTAAAAATGTACAGGCAGCCCATAGATAGATGTAGTTTTATATATATATTTTCCGTTTTGAAAGGATTTATTTAACATAAATAGATTAACTTATACCCTCATTGTTTAAGACTAAATCTGCATATTTTTTTTCAAACAACAATACATTTTATGACAGTGAAGGATAGCAGCAAGCTAAAAAAACAACTTTAAATAGTTTTATTATTATTAATTTTGTTTATAGATTAATTTTCTGCAATGTATAAACAGGAATAAAAATGACAGTAATAAATATGACTGTAAGAGCATTTTTAACTTCACTTAAGATATCTATAGGGAAAGTAAATTTACATGGTTCTACTTTAGCATTCTACTTTTTGTGTTCTGAGTAAAATAAAATGACAGTAAACAACACAGGAAAATAATTAAAACATTTTCATTTCTTTTTCTACATCCTCTTTTTTTTTAATATAAATTGCAGAGATAAATAACACCAGATTTCAGTTTAAGACATAATTAAATAAGAATAACAACAACATAATACATTACAGAATTTAAATAAAAATGTTTTTCTTTTATGAATGTTTGAACACAAGTTGTCAACTTTTATAAATGGGTAAAATACCCAATTAGTCTCTCATTCCTAATGAATGAGGTTTTAACTAAATAACACATTTCTTTCTTTCAAAATAATTACAACAATACATTCTTATTTCTTTCTGCAACTAAAAGCAAATCAACATCATCCTAGCTTTTTTTCTTTTTTTTCTTTTCCTCTTTCCAAGCAACCTGCATACAAAACATAAGGTTGTGACCATGGGGTTCTCACCTCCCAACCTAGGCTTACTAGAAGCCACCCTCGAGCTTGGAGAACCAAGTCCTAGATGGGTTACACTCAAACAAACACAAACAAGCAAGGGGACAAACACAACAAACACATTCCCAACCCAAGCTGAAACTTCATCATGTAATGTGATGTTTTACAAGGGTGGAAGTAGACCAAGTACCTTTGAGGAGATCTGCTAGATAGTAACTCACAGCCAGCTAATGGTATCCAATAAAACAACAAAATTCATCTTAACCCCCATATCCTTATGACCCCCAAAAGCATACATGCCATTTTTTCTCCCCTTATGACCCTGGAATGCATAAACAAAACTATGCAGCAAGGGTCACATGGACAAACCCTAGAGATCACTCTCATGATGAGAGCCTCTCACTCTAAGGTTGTCAAACTCCTTCCACCCCGAAGACCATTTTTCCCTCCCAAGGGTAAGATGGCCTTGGATACTCCCAAAACACAATAGAAAGCATAACAAAAGAAAAGGGAAAAGAACCACATACAAACTTTCACAATACAATACCAAGAAAGGTACAATATTTACATTTGAGCATCTCTACAAATAGATTTCAAATAAACAAGTAAGAAAAACACCAACCTTGAATCTGCCAAGGGGTTTTCTAGGGATAGCTTGGAGAAGAGCAACCCAATCCACAAAACTTTTTGGCAACACTTAGCCAAATTTCCAATTCTCAAACTGGTTTTTCCTCCAAAAATTATCCAAAATCTCCATAGATGGAGAGTGGGTGATTAGCTCACTAAGCCTCAATCTCTAGCCTAAGAAGGCTTCTCTCACTCCTTCCAACCTCTTGGATAGAGTGAGGGACTTCCACTGGTTGGTCTTCCGTAGGTCTTACACACTCCCTAACCAAGGCACCTCAAGAAGAGGAATGAAATGGGGAAAAGGAATTACACCTACCAAGAAGGTTATCTAACCAAGGATGGCACTCCTAAAGATGAAATTCGACCATCTAGGAAAACCCAATTTTTTGGGTGGTTAAACAAGCCCTAGGGGAAAGACACATGGCCAAATTTGGCCCTCACCCATAGGTACCCCATGAGGCCCAAAAAAAATGCCCCAAAACTAACTCTAGGAGTTGATTTAACCCTTTGAAAGTCCACCTAAAGTTAACCTACGGGTCAACTTTGAGTTGACCCATCTTATGGCTCACTATCCTAGATTTCTTGGAACCTTCAAGGATAATTAGGAAATATAACAATTAAACAAAAATTAAATCTCTTAAAAAGGTGGCATGACAATTGCCAACACAACATACAACATATGTGTCAAGTGACACTACAAAATAATTCCACATCACAATTATACACATGGCAATTGTCCCTTGAATGATTTAAACAATTTAATAAATACAATTTACACTCATGCAAATATTTTAAGTTTACAAATAAAATATGATACATACGGGGTGTTGTCTCTCCAAATAGACAACCCCTAGTTTTACGAACGTACATAGGCCTAGGCTTGATCTCCATAATATTTCCATGGTCATATGGATAATTTCTTGCGCATCTCAATTTAAACATTAGTACTTTCCAATAGCCTCATATAATATTAAACACATAATTAAGAATACAATTCAATCACTTTGCATAGAATTGACATTATACAATACAATTTACCACATATCAAGGCAATTCACACAAGCAATTCATCATAATCCTCTTAGTTTAATCCGTTCATAAGATATGCAACCATATTTCTAGCATCATAATAAAGTCCTGCAAATCAAATAATGACATACAAGACCTCAATATTACCCTATTCTAGAGTCATATAAAATTCTATATCTATAATGCATAGAAATGAAGCATCAATATATCAATGTTATCCAATTCTTGGGATAATATGAAGTCCTACATCCATAATGCAATAAAATAGAGCATCCATAATAGTTCCAACATGATAATCACTGAAATACTAGGATGGGTTGAGGTAGGGCCTCACAGACTTCAGATACTCATTCCATCCGCTTAGGAAACAATCCAAAACATTGATTAACTCACTAAACATGTATGCATGGACTTTTACACCCTTAAGATCTATCGGTACATCTTTTCCCAAAGTATTTACTACATCCTGCTATGCCCCAAGCAAAGTGTCCAACTGGGGAGTGATTAGACTCCTCAATTATCCCACTCTTCCTATTTACCACTCCTTTTTTGTACTCAAGCCCTTGATCTTGTCTATTAGATTCATAATTTGGGCTTCTAAATTGCTAGCAAAAACTAAAAGAGGGGCAAAAGATTTCAAAACCGCCCTATCAGCCTCAATTATTTTCAAAAATGTTTGGGATCACATCTCATTAAATTTGTTCAAACTTTTATATTTGTGTCTTTCTCCAATGATACAAAATTTGATTCAACTTTGGTTAACATACCCTTAAGCTTACAAGAGGGTGTGTCATTGGAATCATGTTTAAGGTTAGGCAAAATTTTCTCCAAAACTATAGTAGCCAGAGATATAATCTCTTTTTCTTCAGATGTGGACTTAAGTAAGTCCTCACTAGCTTTGATTTAAGCAAGGGTGGCTAACTTCAGTGCTTGTATAGGAGACAATATGCTTAAATCAATCGGTGCATGGGAAAAGTCATCTTCTTCAGCAATAATCTGCTTCCCTTTGTCTGGAATAGTGGCTCTTACCATGATCACCGATGTATCTTCAACCTTCTCCTCTCCTTTATATTTCTTAGCACTAGCATCAACCTCTTCTCCAACTTCCTCATATACTCCCTTCTCATCTGCAATCTCCTCAGCTACTTCTTTTAAGTGTACTTCCATAACTAAAGGATCTTGCATAGCTTCACTGTGTTAGATAGTTCAAATAACCAGAAGACAACTAAGGGGTGGGGAGTGAATCAGTTGTCTCAGATTAACGAAACCTTAAGCAATTAAAAATTTAATAGCGGAACCCAAAAGATCAATACCAAAATGCATACACCAATTAAGCATAAACAACAATCAGAGAATAAATACCATCCACATGACACCAAGATTTGTACGTGGAAAGATCAGTAAAGAGAAAAACCATGGTGGGAAGCCTACCCACAATTAGATAATACTTCTACAGTAAGTATGCGATTACAATTGAGGGGCTTGTACTTGTAGGAAGGCCAACAGCCTAGAAAAGGAGTCTCACTAACTACATAGAAATCAAGACTACAATTCAGAAGAAAGAATGAACTACAATGATATCATCTCCTATGTCTGAGTACAGTTTCGGTTAAGCTCAATAATGGAGGACTAAATCCTCTTACATAAACCCACCTCGATCACCAATGATCGACCAAATTATCTACCTAAATTATTATTACATTATTCGCTCCTATTCCATTCCATATCCCATACCTTGATCTACAATGAGGTCTTACATCATATATATACAAACCATCGACCATAAACAATAAGGTCGGTCACCACACAATAAAACAATTACATAATTACAAAACATGTCGGCTAGAGACCAAAAAAATAACATCCAACCCATAAGACATCCTGGAAAGACATCGAGAATTCTAATCTATTAAGCCAACCCATAACCTAGATAAACCGGGGCCCAATATAGGTCCACACACGCTAAAGAAATGATCCCAATCAATAAAGTCTTGAACATGATCAACATCAACATCCTGAATCTCTACTAGAAGTTGTACCAACATCACTTATGCATAACATCAAAGATCTTCAAGAAAGCTCTACTAGTGAAACCCTCACCAAACAAACCAAGCTTTCCAGCATATAGGATAGCATCCGATCACCAGATCAAAACCAACTAATTGAATGTAAATCTAGGTAGCATGAATAATCCAATTCCATATCCCAAGCATACTGGAGCATACCAGATCATCATGATCTAATCCAACCAGAAGGATACCGGTAAAGCAGCCAAAATAGCTAGTGTTGACATCAATGACAAAACATCAATGCAACACATCATCAATTCCTCCAAATGGCCAATAATCTCCCTCTTTGGCATTGATGACAACACTAGATGTGAAAAACATCCAAGTGCCAAGAAATGCCAAACAAATTTCCCACAAAAGATATAGCAATGAAATTCTTAAATATACTCCCCCTAATGTATATATCTCTTAAGTTTTTCACATGAATATCTCTCCCCCTTTGACATCAATGCTAGAAATCTGACATAAATATCAAAGTAAAAACAAAAACCATCAAGTCACAAGGCTAACTACTCCCCCTGAGTAGTAGCATCCCCACTCAATGCTATTAATTTTGGATTGAATAATATCTCTGATAATGCATACTAGATTGATGCCAAATAGAATCAATTAGTTCTCTGTTGGAGGGGTAGAAACCCCTAACCCATCTCTGAGGTACTTAAATGATTCTTTAGGTAAGGGTTTAGTGAAAATATCTCCAATCTGCTCTTTAGTGTTCACATAAACTAGTCTAACATCATTTTCTTCCACCTTCTCCTTCAAAAAGTTATATTTGATAGATATGCACTTTGTCTTAGAGTTAAGTACAAGATTTTTTGATATGTCAATAACAGCAGAGTTATCACAATGAATAACTACTGGTCCAATGCAATGAACTTTTATGTCCTTCAACATTTTCTTCATCCATAGAACTTTTGTATAGTTAGTACAAACAACAACATACTCAACTTCAATAGTAGATAAAGAAGTACATGTTTGTTTCTTGTTGATCCATGGAACCAACTTCTTTCCAAGAAAGAAAGCTCCACCGAAAGTTCTTTTCTGGTCATCAACATCACCTTCCCAATCTGCCTCTATATATGAACATAAGGTAAAGTCATCATCCTTAGGGTACCACAAACCATATTCAGATGTACCTTGCAAGTATCTAAAAATTCTTTTCACTGCACTCTCATGATTTTCTCTAGGATCACTCTGATATCTTGATGCAATACAAACAACATTCATTATGTCAGGCCTAGTCTGAGTCAAATATAGCATACCTCCAATCATAGACTTGTATCTTGTAGGATTTACTGGTGCAGATTCATCTTTCCTTGTCAATTTTTGACTTGTAACCATAGGAGTACTTACCAGTTTAGAGTCTACCATACCAAATTTCTTCAACAATTCCCTAGCATACTTAGCTTGACAGATGAAAATACTTTTATCAATCTGAGTAATCTGCAAACCTAAGAAAATTTTCATTTCCCCAATCATAGACATTTCATATTCTTTCTCCATATTAAAAAAATATTCCATGCACAACTTATCTTCACCTCCAAAAATGATGTCATCAAAAAAACTTCAATAATCAGTATATCATCATCAGTGAATTTATAATATAGATTACTGTTAGCATTACCTTTAGTGAAACCAAGCTTCAAAATATATTTATCTAACCTTGCATACCAAGCTCTAGGTGCTTGTTTCAATCCATATAAAGCTTTCCTTAACCTGCAAACCATGTTTTTATCATCTGAAAGTGAAAAACCATCAGGTTGCTCAATATAAACTTCCTCATCAAGATCCCCATTTAGAAAGGACACTTAACATCCATCTGATAAACCTTGTAGTTTTTATGTGCAGCATAGGAAAGAAATAATCTTACAACTTCAATCCTAGCTACATGTGCAAAAGTTTCACCATAATCAATTCCTTCCTTCTAAGAATATCCTTTACAAACCAATCTATCTTTTTTCCTTACAACTTGTCCATCTTCATTCAATTTATTCCTAAAAACCCATTTAGTTCCAATAACATTCTTATTTTTTAGGTCGGGGAACTATAGTCCATGTGTTATTCTTCTCTATTTGATCTAATTCTTCTTCCATAGCTTTCAACCAACATTCATCTTTACATGCTTCAATTAACGATACTGGTTCAACTTGAGAAATTAAACATACCTCATTAGTTTCTAGTCTCCTTCTTGTCATCACTTGGTTGTTCTTATCCCCAATGATTTGATCTTCTGAATGATTCAATCTCACATACCTAGGAGTCTTTTGATTCTTTGTTCCTCTTCTTAGTTCTTCAGTTATTGTTGAATTTTCTGATACTGCTAGAGTAACTAGTTCAACATTCTATTCTAGTAAAGGTGTTACCAGTTCAGATGTGATCATTTCCACCACTAGTTCTTAATCATAAAATCTAATTTGACTTCTATTTAGCTCACCCACCTTGACATTAGCACTCTCCATAATTCTCTGCAATCTCTTGTTATAACATCTATATGCTTTGCTTTCATTAGAATAACCAAGAAATATTCCTTCATCACATCTAGGATCAAATTTTCCAATAATATCATCTCTCTTAATATAACATTTACTACCAAAGATTATGAAATAGTTAATTGTAGGTGTATTGCCAAACCATAATTCATAAGGTGTCTTACCGGTTTCTCCTTTGATATGTACTCTATTGAATGTATAGATTGTTGTGCTCACTACTTCTCTCCAAAAGTTGTTAAACTCACAATATGTGAATTATCCACCATGATCAAGAAAATCATTAGATTTGTCTTGTATAGTCTTAAAATAGGTTTTGACCTATTTTCCCATTTGAAATTCTTTACATACTAGATTATAGGGCTTCACAATCTTAGGTATATCTCTATCTACCTTAGTTGAACTAATCTTAACCATGCAATCAAAATTAACATGACATAGCCTTTTATGCCATAGCTAACTCTCATCAATTTGTGCAATCAAACATGTCTTCTCACCGGAATTCAAATGAAATATATTACCTTGTGTCTAAGTACCAGTTGCAATCTCCAATCTAGATCTATTAATGATTTTGCATTTTCCATCCTTGAACTGTAATTGAAATCCCTTGTCCACCAATTGTCCTACACTCAAAAGACTATGCCTCTATCCTTCAACATAATAAAAATTATCAATATTGTGCTTACCATCCAATGATATAGTTTTTTTTCCCTTGATCATACATTCTTTGTCATCTCCAAATCTAACCAGACCGCCATCAAATTCCTGCAAAGATAGAAAATTCTTTTTATCTCCAGTCATATGATGTGAACATCCACTATCAATTACCCATTCATCCTTTTCTTCAATTTTAGCAGCAAGTGCCTTCTCTTTAGGTACATTCTCTTCCAGTGCTGGAACATCTTCCTTGATAGCCAAGAACACCCATTCCTTTCCATTTCTGGAACCACTAGCGGAGACTTGTGTTGATTCATCATCAGAATCAGTCACACCTTCCTCATCTGCTATGTAGCATGATTTATCTCTATTTTTCCTATACTTATACTTGTTCTGATATCTAGGGTTAGGCTTAAAAGATCTTCTTGCTCTCTCTTCAAATCTTGAATTCCTTTCAGGACATTTAGATGCAAAATGACCTATTTTATTACATGCAAAACATTTAAAAGGTGCTTTTCCTTCATACTTACTTCCTACCAGTCCTTTAGGTACTCTTCTAGAAAATAGGGCTTCAAGTTGCTCAAATTCATCATCTTCTCTCTTCATATCATCCAATCCCTTTGCATATAAATCTTTCCAATCTTTCTTGCTAGTTGATGATGTAGATGCATGAAAAGCAGGTTCAGACTTCATAGCTCTAGAAGGTCCAAATTCTTCAAGCTTAAAAGAAGATAATTTACCAACCAAGGTATCTCTATTGACATAAGTAGTAGCCATTGTTATCAATTCATTAATTGCAGTAGCCTTCATCTTGTAAGCCGGTGGTAAAGCTCTCAGAACTTTAGAAACTATTTCATCTTCACTCAAAGTTCTACCACAACATTAAATTCCCATAACAATCTCATTTACCCTTTCCATGAATGAAGTAATCCTTTCATCTTCTTCCATCTTCAATTTTTCATATCTCACCCGATAACCATCAAGTTTAGCAATCTTAACAATAGGGTCACCTTCATTAAGAGTCTCCAACTTGTCCCATATAGCCTTTGCTGATGATTTGTTAGTTAATCCCATTATTTTCTAGTCATAAAGTGCACACAAGAGGGCTTCTCTTTCTCTACAATCATTCTCAAACTCCTTATCCAATTTTTCCGAAGGAGGGTTGCCAGATGTCAGATTATAAGGTGTAATACCATTCTTTGTGATTTCCCAAATATCCTTGCCAAGACATCTCAGATGAGTCTCCATCCAAATCTTCCCTACTTTGTAATTTGTTCCATCAAGCCTAGGAATATCTCTCCGAAAGATAGCAGCAGATGAACTAGATTAACTTAAACTATTGGTCACCATAGGATCTTCCTCAAGCAGTTAAGCTTCTGTAGAGAGGACCAGAGCTCTGATAATAATTGTTAGATAGTTAAAATAACCAGAAGACAACTGAGAGGGGGGGTGAATTAGTTGTCTCATATTACCAAAACCTTAAGCAATTAAAACATTAATAGTGGAACCCAAAAGATCAATACCGGAATGCATAAACCAATTAAAAATAAACAACAATCAGAGAGTAAGTACCATCCACATGACACCAAGATTTGTACGTGGAAAAATTGGTAAAGGGAAAAACCATGGTGGGAAGCCTACCCAGAGTTAGATAATACTTCTGCAGTAAGTATGCGATTACAATTGAGGGGCGTGCACGTGAAGGAAGGCCAACAACCTAGAGCATACTTCTCATCACAAAAGGAGTCTCACTAACTACATAGAAATCTAGACTACAATCCAGAAGAAAGAATGAACTACAATGATAGCATCTCCTATGCCTGATTATAGTTCCAGTTAAGCTCAATACTAGAACACTGAATCCTCTTACATAAACCCAACTCGATCACCAATGATCAACCAAATTATCTACCTAAATTATTATTACATTATTCGCTCCTATTCCATTCCATATCCCATACCTTGATCTAAAATGAGATCTTATATCATATATATACAAACCCTTGACCATAAACAATAAGGTCAGCCACTAGACAATAAAATAATTATATAATTACAAAACATGTCAGCCAAAGACCAAACAAATAATATCCAACCCATAAGACATCCTAGAAACACATTAATAATTCCAATCCATTAAGCTGGTCCATAACCTAGATTAACCGGAACCCAATATAGGTCCACACACACTAAAGCAATGATCCCAATCAACAAAGTCTCTAACATTATCACCATCAGCATCCTGAATCTCTACTAGAAGCCACACCAACACCACTTATGCATAACATCAAAGATCTTCAACAAAGCTCTGTCGGTGAAACCCTCATCGGAACAACAAACCAATCTTGCTAGCATATAGGATAACATTCGATCACTAGATAAAAACCAACTAACTGAAAATAAATTTGAGTAGCATGAATAAGCCAATTCCATAACCCAAAAAATACCAGAGCATACCGAATCATCATGATCTAATCCAACCAGAAACCAAGCAACCTACCGGGACCAGAAGGATACTGGTAAAATAGCCAAAACAACTAGTGTCGACATCAATGACAAACCATCAATTCAACACATAATCAATTCCTCCAAATGGCCAACACACCAGAGTCCCCAACTACCTAATTATGAACAATGTCATCTACAATTTCATTTTCTACCAGATCAATCTATACAAATGGATTCTCATGAGAAACTTATATGTGAACTACTGGAGTAGAAGTGTCTTTGGTCAATTGTTCTTCTAGTTGGGAGTCATCTTCTTCTAGATTAATCTAATAGTTGTTTTCTTTCAAAATTTTCTTTAGAATACCCTCTGTATCTTTCACTACTTCATCAATGCTTTCAAACATTATTTTATTTACTTTGTGTTTGCTATGAAAGTTTTCCTTAGCAAGTTCCAAAATTCTTTGAATTTCATCTTCTGTTATATTAGGACATCACTTGAATAAGGTATATTCTTTTAACCTGTCATCTTCTAAACTAGTTGTGTGTCTTCGGACATCCAAGATATCATATAACTCTTTTGGGATTAAGGATGACAACTCAATCAATGTTTTACTAAAATAATTCCTATAATGTATAACTTCTTCCTCAATAGCTCTCAAAATTTTTTCAATAGAATGTTCATAATTTACAATTTTTTTTGTCAAATTACCTTCTTTTACTATTGTATCTATCATCTCTTGTAATGCAGGGACAATAGTGTAAGGACCTTCAAGCTTACTCAACTTAAGAGCTTCATCTATTTCTGATTTCTTCTTGGTCGCTCTTGTTTTACCAGATGGCTCACCTTGTGTTTTAGCTTTCTTTGTAGATGGAGCTTCACTAGATAAGGGCTTTCAGACTACCCTAGAATATGTAGCACTCTTCTTTACTTCTTTTACTTCTTCATCAGATGTTGTTTCTTCTTCCACAACAAAATATTTTCTCACCAACTTCTCCTTCTTCTTCTTTTCAACTCCATCGGTTGATGATGGTTTTGACTTGGATGGAGTGATGAGCTTCCACACATTGGAGATAGGTCCAAACTTACTTTGCTTAGCTTTAGTTTTCTTGGGAGGAGGGGAAACCAACTTAGTCTGTTGCTTCACCATGTCTTCCTCATTCAATATATTTTTCCCTCTAGCTCTCTACACAACTTCTTTAGTAATGCCTATTTGTGCTTCTAATTCCTCTACCTCTTTCTTTACTTTCCTTTTCTTGGAAGGTCCAGTAAAATTCTTATGCAAATCAAGGTCTTTTTATTGACAAGTGCTAAACCTTTCTTCCTTATCATCTACCTATTGACTCAATAGATGTTGAGCATATGCATCAAGTGTGGTAACATCTACCTCATACTCCATGGGCATGATAGAGACAATCCTCGGTTCAACTACCTCCATGTGACATTGATCTTTATCAACCATAATTAAATTGTTTTCTCATACTTATCAACAATTTATTTAGGAATCCTTTCTCTACCATGCATTGATGCCTAAAAGGATTTGAAGTATCCCCACAAGGTGGATTTCTGTACAATAGTATCGCCTAAACCCTGCAATCCTTCTTTTATCTGAATGATCATCGATTTGTCATAACCCCACTGAATATTTTCAATACCAGGGATCTCATTTAGAAAACACATATCTAAAAAAAAAATCAAGGAATCAAACTTAAATACTTGTTTCTTATCCTGCTTAATATTCTTGAGGTTTCTTAATAACTCATTGAGAAGCACTAAACAAAGATCATACCTTTTTCCTTCCTTTGGAATCTCATAGGATGAAAATATGGTTGTATCGGATATAGAGTTCTCCTTTCTCGATTGATATATCTTGTATCTAATCACCATCGAGGCAAATCTAATACCGTGCTCTATGATGTCATTGATTGTCATTGACTAACTATCAAACTTTAAGATCAGGTAACCTTTATTACCATTGTATTTTGATCTTTCCTCAATCCAGGGACCTCACCAGTTGCATGTAAACAAGTAACCACTTAAATAGATTTCTTGGTAATATTATAAGGTTTGTCAAGCCACATGAATTCATCATGGATTTGGCTCAAAATGTATCAGATCCATTTGGTTTCGTCAAACACCGGGAAGTCAATAAATTGAACAAAACCCTTATCGTGTAGTGACTTGAATTCTAGCTTCAAATTCCCCATACCATACATCATGTGCTTGGTGTAAAGTGAGAGCATATCTGGACTCCCAAGATCCTCCATGTTGCAATGGATGTATGCCCTAATATCTTCATTGTGAAGTACACCATATGAAACAAAGGAAAATGCACCTTTCAGATCATCTTCAGTAGATTTGAATGGGTGCCTTTTGAATATGGGCCTTTCTCTCTCAGTAATATCGACCACCAAAGGAGTTGCAACACTAGATGCAGATGCCATTTTAAAACAAGGGTATGAACAGATAGCTTCACAAACTGAAAATACCTTTGATTCTCAACCGGGTACAAGAAATCGCCGATTGACTGCTACAAGATCAATTTTTTTTTCTAAGACTCTTTCACTCTACTTCTCTTCTCTTCTCTCTCTTTCGCATTGTGAAGAATGAGCTATTGAAATGCATTTTTTATCTACCGAAAACCTAATTTCAAGTTGTAATAAATGCACAACCTTAATGACTTCCAGATACACTATTTCTCATAAATTCATTCACCGGATTACAAAACCGCCATGAAATCTTTTGGATAAAAATTTCACTGTTAATCTCCATCATCGACAACCATCCTCGTCTGGTTACAAATTTC
Source organism: Cryptomeria japonica (assembly GCF_030272615.1). Lineage (NCBI taxonomy): Eukaryota > Viridiplantae > Streptophyta > Pinopsida > Cupressales > Cupressaceae > Cryptomeria > Cryptomeria japonica. The sequence goes on from NC_081414.1 coordinate 305,554,378, forward strand.
TACAAGGGGGTTCTAAAAATTCACATGATAATCTGCCCCCTAAGGCAAAAATGCCCTAGTTACCGGATTTAGGTGTGGAGCCATTTTGCACATTTGAATATTCCTTTTTTACCCACATCTTCTTATGCTGATCTCTGATCTCTTCCACTTAACATTTTCCTTTTTCATTGGATTTTTTCTTGTTCATCGGAGCATTCTTTCTTCTACAATATCTTGTAATATGACCAAGTTTGTTGCATGCATGACAAACAACATTCCTTTGCATAGGCCTGAATTTCATCTGATTTGGTCTCATCCTATATTGGTTAGATATATGTCCAAACATCCCACAAGCATAACATCTCTTGTTCTGAAAATTATTTATCATAGTTCTGCACATGTTTGACTTATGACCAAATTTGTTGCATATAAAACATTGATCGGTAAAGGTAGAAGCATTATTCATCATGTTGTTCATCATCCCATTATTCATCTCACTTCTGCATTAACTTGCTATATGACCAAATTTACCACAAACAAAGCATTTACCATTGAATTTATAGGCATTATGTTGTATTACCAGAGGTTTCTTGTCCTTCTTATGATTTCTTTGACCAGAACCAAAGGATTCTCCTTTCTCAAATCCAAGTCCTCACATATCTTTCCCATGTCTCTAACTTTCTATCATCTCATCCAGCTTGACTAAACTAGCTTTGAATTTTTCATTTTACTCATTAGTAGCAGTCAACTCATCTCTCAGAATTATGATCTCCTTTTCAATTTCTTGTCCATCATTCTTTGTTTGTACCAATTCAAGTTCCAACTGATCATTCTCATATGTCAATCTGCAACACTCATCAGACCTATCCTTCAATGACTAAGTTAGGGTTTCCTCATTCTTCTTTTGGTCTTTAATCTCCTTTGTTAGCTTCATTATAATAGATTGCATCTCATTCTTCAAAACGGTATTCTCTCTAGCCAACTTCTCACATTAATCTATCTTGTCTTGTAGGGCTAGATTGTCAACACTTTGTTCTTCTTTCTCCTGCATCTTATCCATCAACTCCTTTCTCTTTTTAGAAGTGTTGAATTGATCTTTCAATGTCTCAATGAAGTCTTTAGCTGCATTCAAATTTCTTTTCAGGCTACTCTTTTCCTTCATCATTGTATCAAGATCTTCAAGTGCCATAGTAAGTTGTTTATGCAAACCGAAGTCCATTGATTCAATCTTCTAGATCTTCCTCAAGTTGTTAGGATTATTTGGAGGAACTAGGCTCTAACACCAATTGTTGGAATCAATGAAAATTAAGAGGGAGGGGGGGTGAATTAGTATTCTGCTATTTATTAGATTAATAAACTAATTCTTAAACCACTAGATGCAAAGAATATAAAGTATAATGCAAAAACTCAAAGCAAATAACCACACAACCATAACACTAAAATTTTTATGTGGAAACCCGAAAAGGGAAAAACCATGGTGGAATTTGAACCCATAATATTATTATACTATGGCCAGTAGTAGAACAATATTACAAAAGGGGAATGCACTTGCATTCAGGCACACTGCCTAGAGCTCACTACTCAATTACAAAATAGGGCTGCAACCCTAGAGGACTCACTGTCCTATAATTGAGATATAAAGGCAATTATAAAGTTTGAACTAGACTATAAAATCTACCAATTCTAGAAATTAGTTATGGTTATGCATAAAATGATCCACTCCCACTGTTCTGAAAAATCTGCACTGTTCTGCTCTACTACCAAATACCCAATCAACAAAACTCAAGATGTGCATGTGAAACTATGCTCAATCTCACCTAAAACAATTTTTCACACACATATTCACACCAAAATGATCACCCAAGTCCATATTATATATCCGCACCACCAAAATAGATCTCTATCAAGTCGGCTTCACACGACTGCAAAACATGAAATGTATAGTCTCATGTTGGCTCAATCCATCACAAATTTATATTTTGGACCTAAAACATGTGATCATAGGCTTCATACGCAATGACACAAACTTCTCAAACACACCACCAATCACCAAAATCATCCCTACAGTTCCACAACACATGTTACCCAACTTTCCACACAATAGCTTTGTTCTTCTGAAATCACCAGATATCAGAGCCCTAAACTTGCACATAATTCAACACCGGTTATCAAGATAATGAAGTAATCTATCTCAAACCTCAAACTAACTGCATAGATCACCACAGCCAAAAATGCTTCACTGAAATCAAGATGTGCACCGTGATCTCATTCTCTACCAGTTACAATGTTCCACCTTCCAGACTTATGCCTTATGAAGAAAATGACTTCCGGTAAATCAATTATATGGATACCAGATAGGATCATTAGGCTTATTTGTCATCAATGACAACCCCTAAGTAATCTCCATGCATCTAACATCACCAGAATAGTGTCTCTTGCCAACAATTGGGTTTTAAAAAGGCTCTCAAAACCTTCAATAAAGGGTCTTTACATGCTCCCTTAACCTTAACAATAACCTCCCAAACCAATAGGAGAAAGAAGAGGAAAAGAGGGTTTCATCTTATTCTTGCTTCTGATTTTTATTTTCAAATTTTAGTGCACACAATTTAAAATTCAAATTTTCAGTTACAAGCTTAATTTCTTTGCAATTAAAAAAAAATAGAGGTTAAATTCACAAAAACCCTAATTTTTAGATTCAAAATTGATCTTGTCATTAGTCTAAATTGGATTGATTGTTTCAAATCTAAGAACTCTCCATTTTTATAATTCAAGTTTTCATTTACAATTTCAATTTTCAAAATTTAAAAAAAAATTGAGTGGTTGAATTACAAAACCCTAAATTTTAATTTTAAAATTGACATTGTGAATTGTGCAGATCTTCAGTTCATTTTCAGATTTGAGTCTTGGCTTTACTTACAAAATTCATTTTTCCTCCTTGCAACATTCAAATTTTCAAATTTAAATTTTTAAAATTAAGCAGTTTATGCAACAAACCCTAATTTCTAAAATTAATTTTAATCTTGCACAATTTATGATCTTCCTTTAAGCATTTAATTGCTTCAATCAAATCTAAAGTCTCTTCTTTTCCTTTTAAAACATCATAAAAGTTGGCCCTTAGGTGTGCCCTTTTTGTTGTCCTTCCAATTAATCCTTTTGTCAAACATCCTAAGTGTGTCCTATTTCAACCTTCAAGGCTTAATTTTGCATATCGCAACATCTCTAATTTCCATATCTTTCTGGAATTCACATTAAAATCACAATATCTTGCTTCCCTAAAAAATTGGAAAAAAGTTGTTTGGATCGTGTGTTTGGACCAAGTCATTACCTACTTGGTCCCGACTTTTGGGAGCTTGTTTTGACTTTATTTTACTGCACAATTCCAAATATTTGTGAAATTTTATTTATTTTAGGTCACCTTAAGGTCGAAATCAAATCTGAATTTCAACATTTCCATTATCAATTTGAATTTTAAAATTAAGTGGTTCACTACACATAACCTAATTTTTAAAATTAAATTGATTTCTTCATTTGAAAATCTCAAAATTTTAATTAAGAGGTTAAATTTGGACAATCCTAATTTTAATTTTGATTTTCCCTCCTTTCAAACTTTAAAAATTAAGAGGTTATTTAAGAAAATCCCTAATTTCAAATTTCAAATTCCTAGAAGATTGCATTATTCTTTCCAATTTATTTTCCCTAGTGCATGAGTTTTACTACTATTAGTCCCACCTTTAGTATTCCCATTAGAAGAAGTTGTAGAATTAAGGCTGCCCAAGGTTTAATTACTGAGGAAATGGAGCCTAATTTGGCTAGCTTTTTCAATGAGGATATTGCTGCTTCTTCCCATCCTTTAGATATTCCCATTTATCCTCTTGTTATTTCTCACAACGAGGAAGAATCACTAAATAGAGTATCCATTGATCAATTGGTGAAGATGGACAATCAATTTGATAATCTTCAATAATGGATGAGTCAAGAATACCTGGATAGTGAATCTCTCTCATTGATTGAAGGATTAAAAATAATGATTCAAAGTGATAAACATGGAATTGATATCTTGCGTGGTATTCGTCATATTTTTTATTGTAATATCATGCCTATGAAGAGTTGTGCTGAAAACCTAGGTTATACACAACCTCCTAGTCAAGTTAATCTTTATATTCCTTTGATAACTTCTATGACTAGTGTCCCTACCTTCACATCAAACATCATGACTACTTCTACACAAAATTTCATACCTACAAATGTTAGTCATGGGGGTAATACCTCTTCTTTCATTCCCCCTACCATGAGTCTTTTATCACATTCATCACCTACAAATGTTACCCAATCACATTCACCACCTACAAATGTTAGTCAAGGGGGCAAATCCTTTAATCACAATTCCTTCATTCCTCCCATGAATCTTCTATGTGTTTCACTTCCTTATTCTCAATCTCTTCCTTCATTCATCAATATTATTCCACCCTCTCAATCTAACATGTCTAATTTCAATCCTTCTACCGAAGCTTCAATCAATAGCCTTTCCCAAACAATATCTTCCTTACAACAACAAATAGCTTCTATGAATCGATCCAAGTATAATGTTCCCACATTTGATGTAGTGAGCCCATTATCTCATGATATTGTTAGAGCCATCTCTCCTAAACATGTAGAAGTCCATAAATTGGAACTTTATAATGGAAAATGTGATCCTTTAACTCATGTTAAAACATTCCAAACTTTGTTTAGAGACTTTTCTCATGATCAAAGGTTGTTAGTAAAATTGTTTACTAGAACATTAAGGATAGATATTTGTAATGGTATTGTTATTTCCCTCCTTATTCTATTACTTCTTTTCAATATATAGCTAATTCTTTTATTCAATAATTTCACAATAACATTGGTCCTAAAGTTACTTTAACTGATTTGATGCATTGTAAACAAGTTGCTAAAGAAAAAGTGACTGATTTTAATGGTAGATATCAACTTTTTTATTTTTAGATTTCTTTTCATGTGCTTGATCAAGACATTCAAAATATTTTCTTTGCTAATTTATAAAAATACATTAGGGATAAACTTCTTTTAACTGAGTTTACTTCCTTTCCCCAGTTGTGTACAATACTTTACAATTATCAACTGATTGTGAGTCAATTGGAATAATCATCTCCTTCCATGGCTCTGAGTGATAAAGGGTGATAGTGTTCAACAACCATTTTCAAAGTTCAAACAAAACAAAGGATTCATCAAATTCAATGACAACATCAACAACAATCAACTCATAGGTGCTACAGGTGTGCCTCCTTTGTATAAATTATTTAAAAGAGAAAAAGAGTTTACTCCTTTGAAAGAATAGTTGCACAACATTATGTCTCAGTTAATACAAAAAGAATGTGTTAAAAATTCCCCAAATCAAACCAATTGATCCATATAAAACAACTTCCCCTTACTTTGATGCTAAATCTTTTTTGTCAATATCATCATTAGCCTGGTCATGATATTGAAAAGTGTTTTCATTGAGAAGTAAGATTCAAGAATTTATCTATAACAACACTGTATCTATGACAGGTGTGAATGATAAAGGAAAAAAATCCGTAGCTCATCCTAATCAGAACCTTCAAATTTTCATTAATCCTTTACCATCCCATTCCACTAATGTGATTGAAACTGATCATCTCGCTTTCTCTCCCAATGATGTTGGCCTTGAATCTAATAATGTGGTGAACCTTGTACATAAACAAGAACCTCATAAGGATTTGTGCATAACATTTGATCCCAGTGAGACCATTAAGGTACCCAATGGCCCATTATACATAAGTGCAAAATTCAAAGGTATACACACTAGAGGAGTCCTTATTGATCCTTCTTGCATGGTTAATGTGATAATTGAATAATTTACTCATACTTTGAAATTGCATCAAGTGATATGATAATACTGATGTGATAGTTAAATTTTTTGATGGCTTCTCTTGTCCCGCTATTAGATCTATAACACTTCCTATTGATGTTGACACTAAATGCTTAGATGTTAAGTTTTCTATCATTTCTACATCCGATCAATTTTATGTGAAGTTAGGACATCTTTGGCTCTCTTCCATGAAAGCGATCACTTCTACTATTCATAGGTGTTTGAAATTTCCTCATAATGATAAAATCACAACTATTAATCATAGCCTATTTCAACCTACACTGAGGCATGAAGATGTTTGTCTTGATTATTTTTGGTCCAAACAATTCAAGCCTCTTGAACCTAGAAGTGATGCTCTTTTTAGATCATATCAAAACTGGAAAAATGAAATGATTTTATCCCTAAGAAAAGATAGAAATCTAAAACTTAGAATTCCTCTTGATGATCATATACCCCTTCTTGAGGATAATATTTGTCTTCCATCTAAGGAAAGAAATAGTCTTCTTCCCAAAGAGGCATCTATTCCTTCTCCTAAAGAGAAGAGTATCATTTCACCCAAGAAAATAGATATACTTCCTCCTAAAGAAAAGTCTACTCCTTCTCCTATGGATGAGTGCACTATTCCTCCCAAAGGTAGAAAAAATATTCCTCCTAAACAACAAACTATCCCTCCTAATGTTAGACCTATCCCTCCTCCTCAAGATGGATCTATTGGCATTGTGTTGTCATTGATGTCAACCGGCATGGGATGACTAATAATAGTAGAGATGTATGTGTAACATTGTTATGAAGGAGAACAAGATGTGATATATTGGATATCATCGTGTGTTGCATAACACCTGTAAGGAAAGGATGTCCACTGATGAGTTGTGTGTTGACAAAGGAAGGGTAGGATGCTTGGATGGTGTTTGTGATGAAGAGGCAGAATGTTACCTAAATCACATCAACACCGAAAGAGAAGAATGAATAGGTCACCGAAATGCTGTGAGGTTGCAGAACAACAAGACTCCCACCAGATGAAGAATGTAGTCACCATATGAAGAGATGACTAACAGTGAATGTGCCTACACCGAATCACATGTTCCTATTTGAAGATATGCTGCACAAATAGGGAATTCACATGAGGATATTGCAAGATGCAGAAGATAAGGTGTCACTCTATTGGTAAGTGGAGCTTATCTCCTATTATGCATTGTGTGCATTATAGTTTGGTGAGATAAGAGTGAAGAAGTAAGGGAAAGTAATTGAAGGCTCACACCAGATCCACTGGTGAAACAAAAGGAATTCCTCAAGAGCATGAGAAAAGGGTTATGCATTGGACCGAGAGTGAATGCATGTTGAGATGTCGGTATAGAAGAAGTGATGTGTTTTTCATCTTGACAAATTGGCTGAGATATGGTCTGAGCTGATCAAGGAGAACGCAAGGCTGAGTAGATGAAAATAGAGGAATGTGGACTTGATGACTTGTGTCATCAAGAGGATTTACCGGTATGAATGTTCACTAGTAATATGGAAAAGGTACATAAGCAAATGACCTCCCACTTGATTGGAATGAGCATGCTATGGATAGACATGTTTGGCGATTGGTCAAGGAGTTCCACCGACAGTTCAACAAGTGCAGACATGATGAGAGAATTGGTAGAATGTGAGATGCCAACAAGGTTAGTATACCTACAGGAAAGAGGAACCGGTAGAGTGTTTGGTCAATGATCCTATCTGGACCAACATGAAAGAGTCAAGCTGGCAGCTGGTCAACATGGATGCCACATGGAGTCAGGGTGGCAGACCTGCATTCAGATGAAGAAGGGATGTACACTGATGAGGTAGAGTTGAAGAGTTGTGCGGCTCAAGATCTAGGATAGATTGATTATGCAGATAAAAGTAGGCAAAGGAGATAGTTGAGCCATTTATGGTGATTGACTAAGCAAAGATGACAGATTGGTTGCAAGTTGCTAAAGAAGGAAGGCGTGTTGTGGAAGACACAATATTGGTAGAAATGTACAAGAAATCATCTCAAAGATGTGATCTGATAAGATCTAATTGGATTCGATGTGCCCTGTGATCAGTGGAGAAAACCCTAAGGTGCCAAGTTTGAATTGGTTTTTGGTGGGAAGTCTGGGTTATAAATATGCAGGCCTAAGAGATAGTAAAGTGCTACTGAATAGAAGAAAAACATTGTGCTGCTGTGAAGTATATTATTTCTACGTGTGAGAGTAAATTAGCAAAGTTCTCAATGAGCATCTGAGAAGTGAGTGAGAGTGAGGGAAAATAAGGTTGAAATGTTCAACCAGTAGAAGAGCAGAACTAGTAGTGTTCATACTAGTAGAGTAGAAGAGAAGGAAGCTATAGAGAAGGCAGAAACAAAACTGGTAGAGTTTAGCACTGGTAAAGTGTAGAACAATCAGGAGGATATCTAGCAGAGAAGAAGAAGAGGTGTGGTGTACCAGTAGAGTTTACTGGTAGTTAAGCAGCAGATGAGAGCAACAAAAGAGTGAGTCAATGTAGTAGAGAAGGTATCTCACCAACAAAGCAAGGTATATGAAATGGTTGCAAGATTCACTTGTAACAAGATAACTACTTTTGTAATTAAAGTTTACATTGTGATCATTGAGTTGTAGTTTGGTGTAGGGGTTGTCGCTCCTTTGGGTTGTAGCCCATAAACAAGTTAGGGTTGGTGCCCTAAATTAGGGGTTGGAGCTCCTTGGGTTGGTGTCCTAGATCAAGTGTTGTAGCTCCTTGGGTTGGTGCCCTAAAAATTGTAACTATTTTCATTGTGAGGCTGGATTGGAGTAGTAGACTCCAACAACATTTCTCACTGAGGTTTTTCCCACCTTGGGTTTTCCTTGTATATGCTGGTGTTATGTGGTGTCCCCTTGTGTATGTTTGGATTTGTGTTGGTCTCCCCACTAATCGGTAACTTTGAATTGATTTTGATCCATAAACCGGTATGCTCATAAGGATAGCTAAAAGGGAAAAGTTTGAGAACCATTGATTCACCCCCTCCCCCTCTCAGTGGTGCATTGTGTTTAACAGGATTCAGACTCCTTTCGACACCTCCAATTTATCCTTTATATAGTCCAGTTCCTCCTCCTTCATCTTATAGAGAGAAGTGACTGGCCTCTCCCATTGTCTAACCTAAAAGACCTCAACCCATTCATCCTTCATTAAAAGAAGAGATGAAACCTATACCTAATGAGCCTAACCCTTATCAACCTTCATCCAAGACTAGACTAAACCATTGTGTGAGAGAAAGTCAATGGAGACATCGTGCTAGAGCTCATTAATTTTCTTCCCAAACCATTTCTTCTCTCAAAACACCAATTGTTGACATGATTCCATTTTATCCTAAATAAGATGTTCAACATAATTCTCCAAGATGAAAAATGCTTAAGACAAATGATGGTTCAAGTTCTATTCCTATTAGAGATCCTATTTGTATTAATCTTGATGAAGAAATAGGTGAACATGCTCTTAATGATGAAAATGTTGATCCTAATATTTTTTATAATGAATATGAATATGTTGACATTGAAAATGACTTATCTGCAAAAAATTCTAATCCATTAATCCTAGCTCCTATTAACGAATACAATGACTTATCATTAGAGAATGGTCCTTGTTTGGAAGTTGTGATAGCTCCATCTATCGTGCTCAATGCAGATCCTCTTGCATGTTGTCCATCTTTTCAAAATAATGATCAGAAAGATCGAGGGGAGGACGACGTGCTTGATTAGTTGCATTAGCACTGCAAACTTTCTATGTCATCTCTTGCTTATTTGTGATATTCTTCTATTTGTTCTCCCTATTCTTTTATTTTTTGTCCCTAGTGATGTCTACTTGAGGATGATGCAAAGCATTGAGATCTCTTTTGGTCTCTCCCACATTGACTCAAAAGAAACAAATGTTCCCTTCTTCCATGGTTGTTTCCTCTGTTTAGCGGATGAGGACGATTCTATGCATATATATACATGAGTTAGCATAAAAATCATATTGATTCCAAAGTTAGGTGAAACCACCTCGTGTTTTGTGCTTTGTTTTCATTATCCCTTGATTTGTCTTCTCTTGGGGGCTAAATTATTTTGATAACATGCTTGTCTTCTTTGGGTGTATCCTACCTTAAAGAAATTTCTCCCAATAAGGTGTACACAATCACTTTAATGTGGGGCCATACATTCTACTCATGATTCTCTCTTTTGATGCTTAAAGTTACTTAGCAAACTTTGTCTTTGCTTTGTAATTTTTAGTGCTTCTTTTCATGACTCCTAGTAAGAGAACTAAGAGAACCTTACTAGTTGCAGTCATGGTTCTCTCTCTCTCTCATGATCTTCCCTTTTACCTTGTCATTGAAGTCATAAGATCCTAAAGTCCATAGAGGGGCTTGGTGAATCTTGCCTCCTTGAGGTGGTGAAAGTCTTTCAATCTAAATTCCTTGTACTTTACCAATAGTATTTACGTAATGTCATACTCTTGCTAAAGTGGGGGCTAAATGTAACATCCTAAAATTGCACCCCTTGCAATTTTCATTCAAATTTGGGTCTTCGCCTTAGTCCACTTCCTTGTTTATGTTTATTACTAAACTTCACAAAAGGAAAGATAACATTCTTATCATACTTTAATTTCCAGAAGATTCTACTTGCTAATTTTTTCTTCATCATTAATAGACGTAGCTTCATTATTTGGAGATTGAGGATAATAGTTGTTATTAGAAGAAGAAGGATTGTCATCCATGATTCCAACTTTACTACTATGGATAACTTGTTTTATTGAATTTTGAAAATTAGGATGATCATTAGCGTGGTGGTCATGAGTTTGATGAAATGAACAAAAATGAGTTTTTGAAGAAGAAGCTCTTTTGCGAGCACTAAAAGTATACTAAATTGAAAATGTAGATTTGGCACAAATTGAAACTAAGAGATAGAAAGAAGAGATAAGAAATGGACTCAAAGGTGCACCTACTGTTGAACCTGATGCAAAATTAGCAGATCCTAGGGCGTTGAGCACTGTTGTTCCTCTACTGATAGGAAGCTGATCTTCTGGATATGAGCTCCTGAGGGTCTAATGGGTGGATTTGGAACTTTAAATTGAAAAATCTTGGGGACCAGGGTGCCACACTCCTATCTCTGAGATCTAAGATCAGATTTTGGCCTTGAGACTATCTCTGCATCTTCTATCGGTCTCAAAATTTATGTATCTGCTGAATTCCTGTACCTGCACTTGCAACTTGGAAAAACAGTTTCTAGGTGGCTATATAGGGTTTTGCCTTAGTCAAACCCCTTGTTTTGGTGATTTATACTTCCACAAATAGTCGGTAATGAAACAGAAATGTGTGTGCAAGAATCTTGTGTGTATGCAAGATCCTAAATGAACAAGAAAGTAAATCTAGAGTTATACCCTAGGGTTTGGAGAGAAACCCTAAATGATTGTAAATGTAAATGTAAATACTTCAAACCACAAATACAATAGTGAATCTAAAGCATGAAAGTAAATCTAAAAATCAATATTATGAAGCTCATAAAAGTACATGAAAATAACATGAAACCATAACAAACCCTAAGGGAGAGGTACAAGCCAATCAACAATATGTGATATCCTATTATTCTTCAATATCTTCAAATCTTTTAAGGGATGTTGAAAATTCTTGATGTAGACTTGATGGATGCTTGATTTTCCAGTGGTAGACTTTATAAAACCTATCCATTCGCTGCATAAGAATCTCCTTCAATGACTAGATCTTAGATCTTCAAATGTGGAAAGAAAGGGTTTATGTAGGAGACCCTAACTTTGTTTTGAGTCATAGGCCAACTTAGAAATACTATTTTTTGACAATCTCTTGGATATGAATATTAAAATACCACCAAAAAATGCTCCCAAAATTTGGGGAGAAAAAGTTGAGACCATGTTGGTACCAACATGGTTCGAACACAAGCTCCAACCAACTTTTTGCCAAATTTTCAAGGAAGCAAGGTATTGTGATTTTAAAGAAACTTCCAAGAGTATGTGGAAATTTGAGATGTCTAGATATTCAAAATCAGGCCTTGAAGGTCGAAATAAGACATAATTAGGGTATTCAATGAAATGATTAATTGGAGGAATGAAAATAAAAAAGGGAGCACACTTAGGGTAAAGGGCCTAGTTTTATGATGTGTAGAGGGATAAAAGAAGACATTAGATTTAATTAAATTCTTAAAGGGAATTTGTAATGCAAGATGCAAACACACTAAGGCGGGTGCTAACCTAAGCATGGAATTGTACCACCCAATTAAGGGTGTACAATTTACGTTGCTACATTTAGCCCCCACTTTAGTGGTCATATGACACTACATGCATATGCAAGCTAAAGTACAAAAAAGTAAACATTTCATAAAAAATGATATATCCATAAGGTGTCAGACGAAGCCCCCTACGATATTTGTAGTACATTGTTAGGAACTGCAACCTACAAAACCACATGTTAGATAAAATTAAAAAAAACCTAATGCTTACTACGGAAGTGATGAAATTTGTGGGTAGCTATATGCCCCCCTGTTTTGGCCTGCTAAGTAGTGAGGTGAAACATGGTATCATGTTTACCACAATGAATTATGAAAAGAGGTAATGACAAATTCTCACAATGAGGATTGATAGAAAATCAAAGCGTATGATGGAACATTTGGTAAGGAAGAGAACTCAATCATGATTCCATTGCCACAAATGGTACAAAAATTGGAGTTCTCTAGCTTAAGATATGAGAGATTAAGTAGAAAATTTGAAATTAGGGTTTCGAGAAAAGAGAGAAATGCATACCATATTTATAGTGGAAAATGACACTTTCATTTGTCATTTTCTATCTTTTTGTCTTATTTGCAGTAGAGGAGCCCACATAACACTCACATTGCCTCAAAGACAACCTAAGACATCCTCCCGGATGTAGATCCTATGATAGTCTATCCTCTCCGATCAGTCACTTAATGAGGTGAGTGTACTGAACTACCTTTGTACTTTCTATTGAGTTGAATTTGACTTTTTGGTATGAGAGAAAGTTTGATTACACATGCACCCTCAGGAGGGCGCCATGGTCCCAACTAGGCACCCTAGTCCCACCAAGGAGTCATGGTCCAACTGGGACATCCTGTTCCTTCTAGAGTGCCTTGGTCCTTCCATAGAATCCTCATCCCTAACTAAGGTGACGAAGGGTTAGCAGAGGGTCAGGCTTTCTATTGTTGAGTTGATTGAGATAATGATATTGATTATTGATTGGTTTATATTTGCATAAACTACCCAATATGCGAGAACACACTGTTGATCATACATATCAGAACCTACAGAGTCATATTTCTTGATTGTTTGAGGATGATAGAGAGCTTCTTAAGGTAGTAGGGTTATGGTATATCTGTAACATGCCTTCCATGAATTTCCACCCAGTGATGCTCATGGAACTCATGGAGAGATGGGATATAGACACTTCCACATTTGTCCTACTTGTGGGAGAGATGACATTGACACTTGAGGATGTTTACCACATACCGAGGCTTCCCATTAAAGGACGTATAGTGAGATATCAAGAAAGTCTCACCGTATCTTCTTTTAGGAGAGAGCAGAGACACTTCATTGGGCAAGTCATGCCCAATGAGACTAGAGGATGGATCATGATTTAGTGGTTACTACATCCTACCAGTGCCATTATACTCATAAGGAGACTCATGATAGCCATAGTGGGGCTATCCATATGCTCAGATGGATGAGGTAGTCATATGCACTAGGATCTCACTTATGCTATATGAGTGATGGAGGAGTAACGAACAATGTTCTCTTGGGGACGAAGCATGTTATCCCATCTCTACCATGACTTAGGAGATTATGTGTATGGTGATCGATGTAGCTTGATGACATGCACCCTTCTTTAGGTTTGGATGTTCAAGCACATTACATGGACTAGGATAGCCAGAGTACCAGTTGATGTTGGCTCAGATAGCATATGCATACCCGCTTACTAGAGCATGGCAGAATGGTGACTTGTTGTATTAGAGGATTGTGATTGATAGACTGAGATCAAATGTCATCAGATGGATACCATACTGGCACATGGCCACATGGCCGGGCCAGTGCAGTTAGCTTTGTTTTATGTAGAGGAACCACTTTCTCGAGGGGCGCTACAACCATATCATAGTCTCATTCTATTTTGACCATAAGACAACAGTTTGGGCTAGAGCAGGGTGTTCCAACTGATGTTCTAGTTTTCATATGCCACTCTCAAGTAATGGCAAGGTTGGAAGTAGTTCCTAGGCCTTGTAGTGATGGGATTGAGCTGATAGATTCAGATGATTCTGATCGAGATGTCATGGTCCCTTTTAATGATGATATGAGAGCTCATCGCAATTACATCACATAGTGGGACAAGACTTTCCTTGGAACCATTTTTCCTTTAGACTATCCTAGGGGGAATCCTGGACCATGCATGGAGGTTATTAGCTAGGGAGGATCATGAGACATTTGAGGATTCGAGTGATGGAGACACATCTCATGATGAGGATGAGAGATAGGAGGAGGGAGAACAAAAGGATATAGATGATGATGAGGAGGGAGGAGGAGATGGAGATATTGGTGGGGATGGAGGAGATGGAGATGACAATGAGGATGATCTGAAGGAGAGGGAAGAGGAGGAGAGAGAGGAGGAGATTCCCCATCACTCCATAGATGATAACATAGCCCTAGATCCACCGGTAGTGTTAGCTAAAGGAAAGGAAGTCAACCTTAGGAGATCGATTTCAATCTTACATCGATCATCTCCTAAACCACCACCTACTATAGTACAAAGACACTATGAGCATGGAGAGGGTAGTGGATCTAGGTCAGAGATGGCCATGACACACGATCCACACTAGAAGGTGGGAGATCTAGCTAAAGGATTTTTATTTGATTCAATTTTTTTATAATTTTTTAT